>NC_060268.1:23061355-23356494 GCF_021613505.1 Equus quagga
CTGGCCACCCTGCTGAGACCCTGGGTGCTCCCACTTCATATTTATTTATTCATTCATTCATTTTTATTTTATTGAGGTCACATTTGTTTATAAGATTATGTAAATTTCAGGAGAACATCATTAGATTTCAGCTTCTGTATAGACTGCATTGTGTTCACCACTAAGAGTCTACTTTCCGTCTGTCACCATACATATGTGTCCCTTACCCCTTTTCGCCTCAGCCCATCTGCTTTCCCTCTGGTGACCACCGATCTGTTCTTGGTAACTGTGTGTTTTTTTTATCTTCCACATATGAGCGAAATCATATGCTTTTTCATTTTTCTCCATCTGACTTATTTCGCTTTGCAAAATACCCTCGAGGTCCACCCACGTTACTGCAAATGGCAAGATGGCATTGTTTTGGAGGCTGAACAGTATCCCATTGTATATATACACCGTGTCTGCTTTATCCATTCCTCCATGATGGGCACGCAGCTTGCTTCCAGGTCTTGGTTATTGTGAATAATGCTACAATGAACATAGGGGTCCATATCTTTTTTAATTAATGTTTTCATGTACTTTGGAATAATGCCCAGAAGTGGAATAGCTGGATCATATGATATTTCTATTTTTAGTTTATTGAGGAATCTCCATACCGTTTTCCATAGTGGCTGCACCAGTTTGCATTCCCACCAGCAGTGTATGAGGGCTCCCTTTAATCCCTATCCTCTCCAACGCTTGCTATTTTCTGTCATTTTAATAATAACCATTTCTAAGTGTGTGAGGTGATATCTAGCTGTACCTTTGATTTGCATTTCCCTAATTATGAGTGATGTTGAAGACCTCGTCATGGCCTGTTGGCCATCTGTGTATCTTCTTTGGAAAACTGTCTGTTCATATCCTCTGCACATTTTTTGACTGAGTTGTTCATTTTTTTGTTGTTGAGTTGCATGAGTTCTTTATGTATTTTGGAAATTAATCCCCATGGCATATATGATTTGCAAATATCTTCTCACAGTTGCTAGGCTATCATTTTGTTTGGTTGATGGTTTCCTTTGCTGTGCAGAAGCTTTTTAGTTTGGTGTAGTCTCATTTGTTTATTTTTTCTTTTGTTTCCGTTGCCTGAGGAGACATGCTATTCAAAAAGATACTCCTAAGACCCAGGTCCCAGAGAGTACTGCCTATGTTTTCTTCTAGGCATTTTATTGTTTCAGGTCTCACTTTGTGTGTGTGCTAAAGATAATGGTCCACTTTCATTCTTTCATTCTTTCTCCTGTGGCTGTCCCGTTTTGCCAACAGTATTTAGTGAAGAGACTTTCATTTCTCCATTGTATGTTCTTGACTCCTTTGTCAAAAATTAGCTGTCCTTCCATTTCTTTCCATGAGTTGTCCATGGAGAGTGGAATGTATGAGAGTAGATAGGGATACCTATGTTTTTTAAATGTTTCATTTTCTGTTTTAGTAAAACATTGTAATATTAGATCAAAGATTAGTGTGAAATGTTTCAAAACATCCACAACTAGTTGCATCTACTTTGGACTGTTTTATTACATTTCCGTCAGTTCCAACATTTTTCTTCTCTGGGATGTTGGGACATTGAAGTCTGTGCATCCCACCTCCTCCCAGGGCCCCCTAGGCCGCCAACAATGCAAATCGTCTGTGAAGGGTTATGCTGGGTCACTTCCCCTTCATCCTTCTGATGCTGCTGTGGTCAGAAACCAATCTCGTCGCTCTTGGCTTTGCAGGAGAGCAGTGTACTACCGAGCCATTCCAGACATCCTCAGGGCTGCCTTAATATCACTCTCAGAAGGACGTTTTGGAAGCTCTTTGAGAAGTTTTTACTGATGGGTCTGTAATGTTTCATGGAGTGTCAGTGCTGGGTGAAGGCTGTGCCCGCGCCATTGTCTTCCCACCACACGTGTCTGCTGGAGCAAGAAACTCTCTTTCCAAGAAGTGACCTGTGCTGTTGCCCTTGTAGAAAGAGCAGGGGACACAGGACATTCAGTGACATCAGCATACAGTCTTCCCCTCAAAGGAGTTAGTGGGAAAAGAGCGAATTAGACTCTGGAAGTGGCAGAGATTTGAAAAAGATGCCAGATCCTCAGTGTTTCCTGGCAGAAAAAGTCACTTCTGAGACTGAGCAGCTGATCCTAGGGCCCTGAGTAAATATAGGAAGAGGTGGAGGTGGACATAGTCCCTGAAACCCTCTTCCACAAATGCTCAGAGAATCCAAATATTCAAGATAGGAGAGTGGTGATACACACTGTGATGCATTCATGGGTGGAATGCTGTCCAGCTGTTCAAAAGCATCATGTTTTAGAGACTGCTTAGTGGCATGGAGCGGTTTGTATCATCTGATATCAGGTGGAAAAAGTAGACTATAGAATAGTGTATGCAATTTGATACTAAATCTGTTAAAGAAAAAGACAAGAACCAGAACAACCGTTTTATGTGACTCTTATTTTCACCTTTATCTTATCTAGTTTTTTCTATAATTGAAATGTATTAATTTTATAGGCAGAAAAAAATTTAGGTCTCATGATTGTTATAAACAGCAAACACTATTAAGCATTGTGGTCGAGATGAGCTAGCAGTTTAATAAAACAATTTCCTGTTCTTCCAGGGGACACAGGTGAACCACACTGTGCAGCCTCACTTGAGGTCAGGTGTGGCTGTGTGACTGTTGCCACAAATGGGATGTGAGTGGAAATGCTGTGCGCACCTTCCAGACCAGGTCCCCAGCACAGTCCTGTGCTGACTGTTTAGACTCCTCCCCTTCCAGGGTTTGATGCAGGTGAACACGGGGAACACGGATGCCACCTTCAGGGAACTGAGTCTAGTCCCTTGATCATGGGTTGACCATGTAATGATTGTCCAAAATGGGACACTTGAGAGAAAGAAGCGGCACCACGCACCAGGAAGTCATTTTGGACTGTGTGTGAGCAAGAAAAAGACTTCTGTTGTGTTAGTCACTGAAATGTTCAAGTTTATCAGTTAGAATAATTAAAGTTATCTTAACTAGCACACAAACCATCTTCCTGAAGCCTACCATTTTCTGAATTGTAATATTTATAAAAATAAAATTATTTTAATCAGTATACAGTTTAAAATATACAATAAGTTAAAAAATAGAAAGAAGAAAAATGTCATCCTTACTCTCACCACCCAACTGACCACTGTCAACAGAAGACTTTCCACATAGATTTTTTTCCTATGTGTATTTTTACTTAGGTGTGATCACAATATATTTAGTTTTTCATCCTATCATTTAAATTATTCAACATAAACATTTCCCTCATTTTATTAAAAATCTATTGCTGAAAATCATTTAATCATTTAATGTTCTCATTCATATTTAATTAATAGGCTTTTAAGTTATCTAAATAATACAGAAAAATTATGAAAATGAATATGTTGGACTAAAAAAAACCTACAAGGAAAATATAAGTATAAACAAAGATACGATTGGAATATATACAGATCTCTAACTAATTTGGCTTAAACACACCTGGTGAACATCCTTCTCTGCAAAAAAACTTAATTCAGTCTCAAAACTTTTAAGATCACGTAGTGTTCACTGGTATGAAACTTTTCAAAAGCTCATCCCCAAATTGGTGCTGAACGTTGGCATTGTTTCGGAGGTTTGACTTTTGTGACAAATCTGTAAGGAATAACCTTGCCCGCTTCTCTCATTGTGCTTGAAGGCTAGGTGAAAGACTCCTTTCTTCCTTTTATTCTTATGAATTTTTGTGCACAAGGTCGAAAAACGCCATTTTCTCAATGTCCATACTGAATGTAAGCATCATTATTTTTGTAAATTCCTCCTGATTAGCTAAATAAAAATTTATTAACATTTTAATTAGCATTGATTAATAAGTGAGCTTCTCCTTTTGTCCAAATGTTGATTAGTTCTTTTATAACTTAGCTCTTAATGTTCTTAGCCTAGTTTTCTCCTGCAGTGGATACCGTAGATGTTAAGGGTTGAGGAATCAATAATGAGCTGGTGCCATATTGTACCAGTTTCCTATTTTGGAGATTAATACTGATTCCAACTTGGGGTTATTATTAAACAATGGTGTGGTGAACATATTTATTAATAAGACACACAAACACTCCTATACTTTAGACCTTGTGTAAGAATAAGTCCTAGAAGAAAAATGACTAGATCAAAAGGAGAAATAGACATAAACTGACCTAAACTCCATTTTAAGGAAACAGGTATAATCAAGAACATCTCAGTCTTTCTGATGCTACAGGTATTAGAAGGTCATCATTTTCCTTTTTTTTTAATTAATTAATTTTTTTATTAAGATCATGATAGTTAACAACCTTGTGAAATTTCAGTTGTACATTATTGTCAGTCATGTTGTAGGCACACCACTTCACCCCTAGTGCCCTCCCCTCACCCCCCCTTTCCCCTGGTAAACACTGATCAGTTCTCCTTGTCTATATGTTAACTTCCACCTATGAGTGGAGTCATACAAAGTTCGTCTTTCTCCATCTGGCTTATTTCGCTTAACATAATACCCTCAAGGTCCATCCATTTTGTTGTGAATGTGACAATTTTGTCCTTTTTTATGGCTGAGTAGTATTCCATTGTGTATATATACAATAACTTCTTTATCCAATCATCAGTTGCTGGGCACTTAGGTTGGTTCCACATCTTGGCTATTGTAAATAATGCTGCGATGAACATAGGGGTGCATGGGACTCTTGGAATTGCTGATTTCAGGTTCTTAGGATAGATACCCAGTAGTGGGATGCCTGGGTCATAAGGTATTTCTATTGTTAACTTTTTGAGAAATCTCCATACTGTTTTCCATAGTGGCTGTACCAGTTTGCATTCCCACCAACAGTGTGTAAGGGTTCCTTTTTCTCCACAGCCTCTCCAACATTTGTCACTCTTGGTTTTGGATATTTTTTGCCAATCTAATGGGTGTAAGGTGATATCTTAGTGTAATTTTGATTTGCATTTCCCTGATGATTAGCGATGATGAGCATCTTTTCATGTGTCTATTGGCCATCCTTATGTCTTGTTTGTAGAAATGTCTGTTCATGTCCCATGCCCATTTTTTGATCAGGTTGCTTGATTTTTTGTTGTTGAGCTGTGTGAGTTCTTTATATATTATGGAGATTAACCCTTTGCCAGATAAGTAACTTGTAAATATTTTTTCCCAATTAGTGGGCTGTTTTCCTGTTTCAGTTCTGTTTTCCCTTGCCTTGAAGAAGCTCTTTAGTCTGATGAAGTCCCATTTGTTTATTCTTTCTATTGTTCCTCTTGTCTGAGGAGTTATGGTGTCCAAAAAGATTCTTTTGAAACTGATGTCAAAGAGTGCACTGCCTATATTCTCTTCTAGAAGACTTATTGTTTCAGGCCTAATCTTTAGGTCTTTGATCCATTTTGAGTTTATTTTTGTGAATGGTGAAAAAGAATGGTCAATTTTCATTCTTTTACATGTGGCTGTCCAGTTTTCCCAGCACCATTTGTTGAAGAGACTTTCTTTTCTCCATTGTATGCCTTCAGCTCCTTTGTCGAAGATTAGCTGTCCATAGATGTGTGGTTTTATTTCTGGGCTTTCAATTCTGTTCCATTGTTCTGTGCACCTGTTTTTGTACCAGTGCCATGCTGTTTTGATTACTGTAGCTTTGTAGTATGTTTTGAAATCAGAGATTGTGACGCCTCCGGCTTTGCTCTTCTTACTCAGGATTGCTTTAGCAATTTGGGGTCTTTTGTTGCCCCATATGAATTTTAGGATTCTCTGTTCAATTTCTGTAAAGAATGTCATTGGGATTCTGATTGGGATAGCGTTGAATCTGTAGATTGCTTTAGGTAGTATGGACATTTTAACTATGTTTATTCTTCCAATCCATGTGCATGGAATGTCTTTTCATATCTTTATGTCATCATCAATTTCTTTCAAGAAAGTCTTGTAGTTTTCATTGTATACATCTTTCACTTCCTTGGTTAAATTTATCCTAAGATATTTTATTCTTTTCATTGCGATTGTGAATGGGATTGAGTTCTTGAGTTCTTTTTCTGTTAGTTCATTGTTAGTGTATAGAAATGCTACTGATTTATGTATGTTGATTTTATATCCTGCAACTTTGCTGTAGCTGTTGATTGTTTCTAATAGTTTTCCTATGGATTCTTTGGGGTTTTCTATATATAAGATCATGTTGTCTGCAAACAGCGAGAGTTTTACTTCTTCATTGCCTATTTGGATTCCTTTTATTTCTTTTTCCTGCCGAATTGCTCTGGCCAACACCTCCACTACTATGTTGAATAGGAGTGGTGAAAGTGGGCACCCTTGTCTCGTTCCTGTTCTCAGAGGGATGGCTTTCAGTTTTTGTCCGTTGAGTATGATGTTGGCTGTGGGTTTGTCATATATGGCCTTTATTATGTTGAGGAACTTTCCTTCTATACCCATTTTATCGAGGGTTTTTATCACAAATAGATGTTGGATCTTGTCGAATGCTTTCTCTGCAACTATTGAGATTATCATGTGGTTTTTGTTTCTCCTTTTGTTAATGTAGTGTATCACGTTGATTGACTTGCGAATGTTGAACCATCCCTGTGTCCCTGCTATAAATCCCACTTGATCATGGTGTATAATCTTTTTGATGTATTGCTGTATTCAGTTTGCCAGAATTTTGTTGAGGATTTTTGCATCTATGTTCATCAGTGATATTGGCCTGCAGTTTTCTTTCTTTCTGTTGTCCTTGTCAGGTCTGGGGATCAGAGAGATGTTGGCTTCGTAGAATGTGTTAGGGAGTGCTCCATCTTCCTCAATTTTCTGGAATAGTTTGAGAAGGATAGGCATTAAATCTTCTTTGAATGTTTGGTAGAATTCTCCATAGAAGCCATCTGGTCCTGGACTCTTATTTTGGGGGAGGTTTTTGATTACTGTTTCTATTTCTTTACTTGTGATTGGCCTATTCAGATTCTCTATTTCCTCCTGATTCAGTTTGGGGAGGTTGTAAGAGTCTAGAAATTTATCCATTTCTTCTAGGTTGTTCAATCATTTTCCTTCTTAACATGTGTCATACCACATTAAGTGCTCTTATCAGGTGAGAGGGAGAATTGACCCACCAGGCACTGTCCTTCAAGGCCACACACCCATGCCCCTGGTGGGGAATATCCCTGGCTACTCTCTCGCTGGCTCTGGCTTACACCCTGGGGCTCCATGGAGCTCCTCATGGCTGACGTTCTGGGGTCCATTTCTTTATTGTGATGACTTCTCCCAAGAGTGTTCTTTTTATCACTGTGACCCGAAGTTGTCCCCTGGCTCCTGCCCCTTCTACTATTCACTGGCTCATCTCCACACGTGCATTCAGCTCTTCCTTCGTGCCTCTGCTGGAGCTTCTGTCGGTGCTGTGGGTCCCACAGAATGCTTGGTAGATGGATATGGGGACTGTCTTGAGTGAAAAATAAACTTTCTTTTGCTTTTCATCTTAGTTTTCAATGTACTGGATTTTACTTTTCATATCTGTGTGATTTGTTTGTTATTCTTCTCCAAGGTGGTCCTTCTCTTTTTGATGTTGGTCCCGACTGATTCAGTGTTTGTCCAGCTATCACGAATTTGTTGCGTTCCGTCACATGCAATTTATCAGTGGTGCTGTTTGCAGGCTACAGAATCCTAAAATAAGATCATCTGGGTCATAATTGATGACAAAAATATTTAATGACCAATCTTTAGATAAGAAAGATAGAGCGATGTTTATTCAGCTATTGCTGAATACTAGCCTGGAAGTGCTGTCTCCATCAGGGAGGAAAGCTCTATTGAGAAGTGTGGACACAGCATGGCTATAGACCATTTCGCAAACAAGAACATACATGAAATAGGATAGGAATGCAATTTTTTTCCAACTCGCAAGGATATGCTTTTCTGTAGTTTAGCACATATATAACAGGTCAACTTGACCTTTGTCCTCTGAGAAGAAGAGCTTATCTTCAAAGAAGTGCTGGTATTGGAGTCAGAGAAAGAGAGACATTAATTCTTACCTTTACAGAATGCATTCTTGGGGCCGGCCTGGTGGTGCAGTGATTAAGTTCGCATGCTCTGCTTCGGGAGCCCGGTTTGTATCCCGGGTGTGGACCAACGCACGGCTTATCAAGCCATGCTGTGGCAGGCAAACCACATATAAAATAGAGGAAGAAGGGCATGAGTGTTAAGTCAGGGCCAGTCTTCCTCAGCAAAAAGAGCATGATTGGCAGCAGATGTTTGCTCAGGGCTAACCTTCCTCAAAAAATAAATTAATTAATTAATTAATTAATTAATTGATAAGTAGATATATAATTCATTCTCTGCTTTGGGAAAATGTTTGAAGCAGATGTACAATGTTTGGTGGGTCAGAAGTCAGGCTGTTCTGGGGAAAGCAAGTTTTAGGTTGAATCATGGTTAATCCAGAACAGCTTCCCCACATACCTCAAGATGTGAAAGCTTCTTGTTATTCTTACTATTTTCATCACACTGAAGGATCTTGACTTGAAATGTGACATTTTTTGCATTTGTGGACTGGGGCTCATGCCTTCTGCATGTCAATAAATTAAGATAAGGCTGCCCAGGTGGCTCACTCCTCTCTCCCTCCCTCCTGTCCTGTCATGGGATACTCGAGCACGGATTGGGAAACTCAGGAACTGTGGGTCTTGAAGTCTCTTCCAATTTCACACTGCCCTTCTTGAATCGAACAAGATGACTCATGCGAGACTCTAATGTGCAATACAGATAAAATACAGAGATTTTAATTATTTTCAAGGCAAGATTCCTTGTGGATTCCAAATACCAATCCATTTGCCAAACTGACCTGCCTGGGGGAAGGGGAGGAAGTAAGAGAATGTAGAGGAAATTCCCCTCCATCTAAGTTTCCCAGTATCAGGGACACAGCTTCTTATGTGTCTGGCACAAAGAGAGAGATCAACAGTTGACTTATTGATGGACAGCCAAGTGGTATTTTCTGGCCCAGCAGCCCTGGAGGCATCAGGCTCACTGAGCTGCTGTAACCCAGGTTGCCAGCAGGGGGAGACAGGCCAGGCTGAAAGGGGCTGAGGCTGCTGAGGGACTCACAGGAAATTGTGGATGTGGCCCTGGGAATGTTAGGCTGGATGGAGGAACTGAACTGTCTCTGTTCTGGTGGGAAGTGCGTACTGGGTCCTCTGATAGGCATCAGGTGGGCCGGCAGCTAAGGCATGAGAGTGACAAGCCATGGAGGGGAATTCACATGGGACTTTGGGAACTCGGTTAGGGAGATGAGAGAGAAGCTGGCTCAAATCAGGGTGGGCTGGAAGGGAAAGGAGCAGGTAGACAGGGCAGTCAGAAGGAAAACAGATGCTGCTGTGGGACAGTCAGCCAGGGAGGAAGGTTGATTGAGCTCAGTTCTGGGCCCAGGGTAGGGCAGGAAATGGGAACAGAGTGAGGCTGGAGGCCATCATGGCAGCATCTGAGCATCAGAAGCTGCAGATGGTCCTGGCTGTGGGAGAAGCTGCCCCACTGGAGACAGAAGCCCTGGAAACAGGAAACTCAGTGCCCACAGCGTGGCCCCCTGGCCTCCTGTCTCCCTGGAGTTATTCCCCTTCCACTGCCCTGCTGCTCCCTCTGCCAAATTGTCAGGGTGTCGGTGATGGTGGTTGGGTTAGAGAAGGTAAGAACTTTCTAAAGCCCAGGGAGGAACATATTTTGGGCAAGAAGATTGTCCTTTTATAATGAGCAGCCTTCAGACTCAGCCCTTGCACAGGGCTCAGCACCACAGATGTGCGACTGAGAAAGGATACAGCATGGGGTTTAGGGGGAAGGAGAGCTGGAGGAGGAAGGAGGAAGGACAGCCACAACTGACAGCAGAGGGCTGCCTGGAGCATGCTGCTGCGTGTTGAAAGTGGTTCAGTGAGTCCGTGAGACTTCAGTCACACTCGCTAGAGATCCATTTATTACGGCCCTGCAGTCCCACTGCCCGCCCCACGGGATTCCTGCCTCTGCCCCAGGAAAGATGGTCAGGCACAGAGGAAGGTCAGCCTCCTGCCTGCTGTTAGAAGTGCTTCATTGTTGACTTTATCCAGGGCAGAAAGTGTGAGACCTTCATGGAGACTCCTGGAGGCATCCCGTTGTTTTGTCCATAGGAGAAAATACCCTGGATTGGCTTATTACACATGAGGGGGCCTCTGGAGTCTCCCCGCAGGCAGAGAGAGGAAGGACTGAGTTGGCCTCCCTGTGGTCCTGCCCTACCCTCCAACCCAGAGGTCAGTGGTCTCCATTATGGGCTGTGTGGGGGAGCAGGGCCAGGGAGGGCCTTGTCAACTCCCTCATCCCAGGACTCCAGCATGGCTCTGACTGTCACATGCAGCTCCACCCAGGTCAATGCTTTCTCTCTAATCCTCAGGGAAATTTTGGTGAGAACTCGGCTGTGGGATGACTGATCCTTCCTCGCCCTGCAGCCCTGCTTTGCTCTGGGGATAAAACTGAAGACTGCATCCGTACACCCCAGGTGCCCAAGCTCTCAGGCTGAGGCTTGAAGACATGGCCACGCCCATCCCTGAGAGCTCCCCATTTCCTCTCTCCCTGGGTCTGTCTCGGTGGATGCTGGAAACCCTAACTTGAAGCTGCTGCTCATCTTCTTTGTGTCCCCTACACAAATCTGGGGGTTCTGGTTGTAGTGGTCTGGGAAGTGGGAGTAACAATCATCATCCTTCTGCACAGTCAGCTCCACCTCCTGCAGTGTGTCGGACACTCTGTCTACTGGGGATACTTTCCCCCAGCCGGCCACTCTACACACCGGTCTTGGGTCCACCTGGGCTGTGCCCCTGTGCAGGCTGAGGGGCCACACAGTTATAGTCTGCTTGGCCTTTCTCTCCACTGATGGGAAGAGGCAAGATAGTCCAGCTCAGCCACTGGCCTCCAGGGTCCGGACACCGCGATGAGGCTGCACTGACTTCCCTCTCCCCTGAGCCACTGGGACTAGTCAGATGGACAGGAGGGGAAGGAGGGGAGGGACAAGTTGCAGTGGGAGGGGAAGCAATCTGGACCCAGGACAGCAAGAGCAGCAGGGAGGTTCCCTTAGCTTTAGTAACATGATGTCATTGGAGAGGTTCTTAGGATTATAGTCTGGGTGGCGGATGGCTTGTCTCTCAGTGATGACCTGCTGGGTCTTCCCCTGCTTCTGGATGTTGTGGGCCCCAAGGGTGACATTGATTACTCTGCAAAGAAAGTAGAGTGAGGTGGTGGGGTGCATGGAATCAAAAGAGATCCAGCCCTGGAGTCATGAAGGGAGGGTGACATGGGGGAGTACAGGGCTGCAGCTGGTGGAAATCAAAACAAGAGGAGGACTGGGCACTGAGTGATTGTCCCCTGTGCTTCACAATGACCTTGAGGGTAGGTCACCTGGACGCTTTCTCTAGCCCTCAAGTCATATTGTGAAAATACTCTGAGTATGCCTTTTCACCCTAATGATTGCTTTCAGCTTTCCCAGCTGCTTTAGTTGGACAGTGTGGTCTCTTTTCTCAACCGAGTCACTTGCTTTCAATTCAGACGCTCTGACCCCAAAGTTTCCCTGTCCTATTTCTCACTTTCCGTCACCCAGTCATGCTCTCAGATGGTTCCTCTCATGGCCTTGAGTTACCAGGAGCTGGGGGAGCTCACCTGGGCTGCCGCCCCTGGGCAGAGGTCCCTGTAGGGGTCTCAGGAGGTATCAGTTGTCTGCGGGCCCCTCACCTTCCCCGGCAGTGAGCAGCCGTCAGAACAAAGTCCTCTAGCACGAGGACACTGCCACACCTCTTCTTTTTGTTCTCAAGCAGAAACTGAACAAACACCGTGTAGGGGCGGGAGTGGGGCTTGTCCTCATGTCCTCCGATGATGTTCTCTGAAAGAAAAGACTGGAAGATGGGCTTTCCTGGAGTGGCTGTGGTCAGGAGGGAAGGTTCTGGAAGGTGGTGATTGAGGGTGGGGTCTACAGTGCCCTGCTGCCACCAGGGAGTGTCTTCCCAGGTTCTCCCAGTAGGACAATAACCTTTTCTGAATGTCAAGCCTCAGAACCTCCTGTGAGAAAAGGGACGACAGTACTTGTTGCCCTGTCCTACTTCAGACCATGCATGGTGAGACAAGAGCTGTCTTCATGATGGTGGAGCCCAGGGGATCATGGACAGGGCTCCGCTACGCCTTCTGTCTCAGTGAGTCTCCTAAGCCCGCTGAGCCTCTGCTAATGTCTGAATTTGTGCCCGTTTCTAATGATCTGTCCGTGAGCTTATGGTGCTGGATTTTCTACAGTCCTCATGTCCGAGAGTCTAACCCGTCCTAGGATCTCAGTAAACATTTTGTGGCTGCATGAATGAATGTCCTTCACTTAGCTTTCTGCTGAGTTTGGTGGGGATCGTGCTGGTGGAATTGAAGGCCATTGGCCTGGAGAGGGGACACTGTGTGGAGCAGCCAAAGGCCTGAGACGGCAGGGGGAGGTGGGGCTGAAAATGTGCTGCCCAGGACCATGGCAGAGCCATGGCAACGGGGCACCCTGCATGCAGTCATCCAGCCTCTTCAGAGACCAGCTGCTCCCTGGGCTTCTCTCCTCAGCAAGGGTGAGGGGGTGAAGTTACCAGGAAGTGAAACTGAATCTTAAGCTGGGTCCGGGACAACTCTCATTACCACACCCGATTTTTCTAAGCCGCCCTTTCTTGGGTTAGAGTGAGGGATTTCAACTACTTGTCATTTGTAGCTTCCCATCCTCTGCCAAATAGCTTTCTATGAGCAATCTACTTCCCAGGTGATAAGAGAGAGGCTTACACACTAAACCTTCTAGTGAACACCCTTCCTTCCTGCCATCCTTTTTGAGTGTTTATGCAGCATCGGACTTGTTAGTGTAGGTTTGGGGTAGAGGCTGGCGTCTAGAAAGTTTTTGGGCTCAAACTGAGGAAAGTCCCTGACTGTGCTGGGCAGAAGGGTGAGGAGTCCAGAGGGTTTTGTGAGATGGGCTGGGGTTTCTGGAATGGGGATGGTCACTCACCTGTCCCAGCTTCAGGAGGCAGAAGAAACACTAGCAAAAACAGGAGTGGCTGCATCTTTCCTGAAGGTCTGCCGAGGTCACAGCTGCTGGTATTACTTCTTTCCAGACACAAGGTCTCCAAGGGGAAGGCAGGAGTGGTGGCTCAAGACCTCACAGACCTCCTAGACCTGTGCTGCTCTGGTTTCCTTGTGTCATCTGCAAGGTGGTTTGTCGAAATTCTATGGATTGGCTTAGGTGACAGTAGCACTGTCACCAACCACACTTGCACTCTCAGTGCTGGGTCACAGCGTGAAAGCAAGAAGAAAGAACAAGAAAATGAAGCCTGTGCTGCAGCCACCAGAGGAGCTGGACCCCAGAAGCCCCTCGGTGACTGAATCTAGAATGTCTCCATTTCTTAGCTCCTGGATCTTTTTCCATCCTGATGAAGTCATGAATAACTATTTAGGAAGCTTGCTCCAAGGAGATGAGTGAGATGGCTCCTGCCCTTGAGAAGATGGTGGTCGCCTTGAGTAGACTGAGAATCTGCAGTTAGAGTGTAGGCCAGTAAGGGCTGTGGTGGGGGTCTGCTTGGTGGTGGGAGATAACATCTGAACCTCCCTTAGGGGCATGTAGAGCTGGACACACGCAGACACCCCCAGTGGTAACCTCACTGCCTCTCTGACCACAAGTCCAGCCTAGTGTTTTGGAGTATTTAGAATCTCCTCTTTAAATGTAAATATTCTGTGACAAAGAGAGCTTCATTCATCCCACAATTTTGAGTAAAATCCTGGACTTGATATTCATGGGACCAAAACAAACCATCATTGCGTCCATCAGAATTGAATGCCTAAGTGGTTTATTCTTGAGTCATTGAGCACCCCTGGACCTGAGGCGGGGATTGTTCCACCCCAATCAGAGTGTCTGTTTTCTGAGGAGGGAGTTGCCCTTGAGAAATGCTGGCTACTGATGTCAGATGGGGAAATGGATGCTGATCATCCTAATAATCACTATCCACCAAGTACTCTCTGTCCTGGTCCAGTGAATCATGGCTTTGTCATCCCTGGGCCTAACATAAGTATTTGCCAACAGATTATCCCAGCATCCTCTCCAGTATGATGACAGATGAGGAAGTAGTGGAAAAGAAGACATTATGAATTCTAATCAGCCCAATCCCAATTCTGTTAAAGCAGCGGAATGTTATGAAGACACAGAAAAAGACGGGAAGGCAACGTGCTTAAGCACTAATGATGCTGGTCTCGGGGAGGTGAAATTCTTGGGAATTTTCATATTCTTATTTGTCTGTTCTGCCTTTACCTGTCTTTCTATGATAAACATGCATTACTTTTGTACCCAGTAAACATTTTCCCATAGTCAAAGCACACTGATCAACGGCAAACATTCAGCAGATGACTTCTTTCTAGTTTAGCCTTCTCTAAGGTGGATATTTTGAAAATGAGTTTACTTTTCTCAATCCATTCTTATATACAAGATTCAGAGACTGTTGAAAAATTTGCTCAATACGCTATAGGCCCTAGGACATTGTGGTGAATAAAGAAAGAATTAATGATTTCCACTCTAAAGATGGAAGTTCATTAAGTCCCTGGCAGCCTTCCCTCTATCCTCCTCTACTCAGTGCATTGCTGGCTTCTGCCCCAGAGAAGATGGATGGATCAATCCTGGAGGCAGTTTTTCCATGGGGTAGAAAGCTTGAGGTCCTGCTGTAGACAAGTGAATGTTTCCCATTCTTTTTTCCAAAGGAGACAGTGTCCTGGGCCACCTTGTTTCTCACAAGGGAGCCACTGGGCTCCCGCTGTGGGCAGGGGAGGAGGGGCTGGGCTGGGCCTTCTCCTGCTCCTCCCCTCCCTTATGCCCTGAGGTTAAGCGGTCTCTGTTTGGGGGCTGGGAGTGAGATGTGGGCCAGGACAGCCTTTGTGCCCCTCTTTGCTCTGGGACCCCGGCCTGGCTCTGACAATTCCTTTCTTCTCCTCCACCAGGAAGACTTTGCCTATAATTGGCTGTGGTAGAGTCTCCTATCCCTGCAGGGTGACAGGACCACAGATTGAATTGGTGACAAGGCTGAGTACATAAGGATATAGCGAGTTCCCTCTGCTCCAGATCTCCTCAAGCTTGGCTGTACCCCAGGCTGGGCGTGGACAGTGCTGGGGATCTCACCTTAAAAAGTCTTCCTCTTTGTTGGGTCCCCCACACATATCTGGGTGATGCTGTTGTAATGGTCTTTGTAGTGAGAGATGCGTTGCTCATCCCTTTGGATATCAAGCTCTACTTCCCACAGTTTTATGACTGAAGAAGTGTTCCCACCAAGGTCCTCCCAGTGAGCCACACTGCACACCGTCCCTGGCTTTGCCAGCTCTCTCCTCCTGGGCAGCCTGAGGGGGCTCACAGAGGCAGTCACGTTGGCCTTTCTCTTCAAGCTGAAGGCAGAGGAGAGAAATTCACAAAGACTCCAGGGACCGTCATGGGGTTCCTTTCTCCACAGCCCTGATACAAGTGAAAGGGTCATACTGGGAAGGAGGGACAGGAGTGAGGTCATGGGGGATGCAAAACCTCAGGATTAAAATGTACAAGAACCAGTGGAGCCATGAGCCCTACCCTTAGTAATACAATGTCCTTGGAGAAATTCCTAGGCTTGTAGTCTGGGTGGGGGATGTCTCCTCTCACAGGGATGACGTGCTGGGTCCTTTCCTGCTCCTGGATGTTGTGGAGCCTGAGGGAAAATTGGGTTAAGCTGCACAGAGCAGAGTGGGATGTGTAGTCACAGGAGATGCACCCCAGGAGCCATAAAGGAGGCACGAAGGCTTGGGACACAGCAGGACTGGAGTGGGAGTAATTACAGGGGGTGGGGCCCTGGGGCTGAACATCCCCGTGTCCTCTGCTTCTTGGCGTCCCATGCTGGCTGGCGGTTCCTGGAGCAGATTCTGGGTGCTCAGTCAGATGCAGAGCTTGCCTGTGTCTAAGCAAAACCTGAATTTCTCACTTGTGCACTCTGGGCATGGAGCACGACGTCAGCCTCCTCCCGATGGCACATTTGACCAGCCCGTCACTTCAACAGACCACTTGCACTGACCTGTTCCTATCTCTCCAAAGCTTCCCTGTCCTCTGAAGGGCTCTTCTGTGTTACTAGGTGGCCCAGCTCTGCGACCTCTGAGAAGGCAGTTCTCTGTGAAGTGTCACCAGAAGGGTGGGGCCACATGCTGTTCCTCAGCTTCCTCAGCAGCGAGTGGCTGCTGTCAGCACAAAGTCCTCACACTTGAGGAAACTCTCACAGCTTTTTCTTTTCTCTGGACTCTGGATCAGAAGAAATACCAGATAGAAACAAGAATAAGGATTGGCCTCATGGTCCCGGATGATTTTTCCTGAAAGAAAATTCTACCCTGCTTGCTGTGCTCATGGAGTCACAGGCTGGAGCAGGGAACTGGGAACAAAAGAGAGCAGGGTGGGAAGGAGCTGGAGTGGCAGATAGTGCGGTTTGTAGTGGCTTGAAGCAAGCAAGAAGGGGGCCCTGCAGGTTCCTGGGGTTGAAACGCAGGCTTCCCTAGTGACCCTCCAGACTCAAATTCTCTCTCTGACAAAGGGAAGAGCAGCCTTCATCCTTAATTCCTGCTGTAGACTCCTGTGTGGCAGACAGGAATGGTGTTTGGAACAAATGATGAAGGTCTGCTGGATCCTGCAAAATCCTTTCCCTGACGTTCTCTGAGTCCTCTCCCTGCTCTTCTTTTCCAGACCTCACTGGCTGCTGGTCTGTAATGTTCAGAACATGAGCTCAAGATGCTAGGCTGTGTTTGCTCTGTATCTGCTTGAGCCTGACAGGTCGTAGGTGCCCAGTAAATGTCTTATCTGCCCCAAGGAATGGCTTCCAGTTAGCCTCTGAGGAGGGTAGGTAGGGATAGTCCTGGTAAGGTTCTGAGCAGCAGGCAAGATGGAGCCTGCCAAAGCTGCTGTGCCCATTGACTGAAAACTTACCAGAGAGAACTTGAGACTGATCCAGCCAAACATCACTGTTAAGGGAATGCTGCCAGCTCTGGGATCAACTGGATCCTTAGTTTCTTTCCTGGGCGGCATGGGAGTGACAAACCTTAGAGAAGGGAGTGGAATTGGAGGATATGTTTTAGGACATCGAGTTAGAAAGCTAGTGGGCCCTACTTTGATTTCAGAAGCCAGCCCCTTTCTCCAAGCTGCCCTTTCCTCGGGAATTAATTATTTCTCATTCCCAGCTTTCAACCTCCTTCCAGAGGCCTTTGTAAAAGAACCCGCTTTCCAGATGACAAGGGTAGGACCTGGGGAGGAACAGCACCCACTGGCCCTTGTGAGAACAGCGTTCCGCCCTGCCATTCCTGCTGAGTTTTCATTATGCATCAGATTTGCTGGTCTTTGAGGGATGTTGGACCTGGAGTTCAGAGAGTTCTCAGATGGACCAGCACTAGGATGTGTCTGAGTGCAGCGTCTGAGCAGGGCTGAGCCTGTGCAGGATGATGCTGGGCCTGTGTTAGTAGGGACAGTCACTCACCTACCTCTCCCCTGTGCGACAGAAGAAACGCCACCAGGAGTGGCAGTGGCCATATCTCCCCAGGAAGGCTCCCCAGGTCATTGTACTGGAGCTTCATCCTTGTCATCTAACTCCTAATGTCTCCTCAGTGTTGTGGCCGTTATTACATAAGGTTCCCTCTGAATGCCTCACACTGCCATCTGATCAAGTCCTCAGGCCTGAGTGGAGCAAGAGCTTATCAGTCACCACACAAGCACTTGTAGCTCTTGTCTCAGTGCTGATAATAGCCACAGAAAGCAGGAACTGCCGGCTACACGTGGGGTGGTTGGAGATGTTGATCAGCCAGTAGCAGGTCCCTGAGCCCCAGCAACCTGAGTCTTGTGATGATAGATCCAACACTATCTTCATTTCCTTGGCTCTCTTTAGACCTCATTATTGAGGATGATTATTTATGGAGGCCCCGTTCTATGTGAGGCTTGGGGGTATTGATATGAAATACCTTGCTTCTAGTGGAGTAGACGAAACCATCAGGGATCAGACAAGGGAGTTGAGGATGATGATTGGATGGATGGACAGAAGGTGTGGCCAGGGCTGAAGAGGGCTTGTTCCATTCCTAAAGAACTGCGTGATTTAAAACAATAACAACCACAGTGATTTTGCCCATGGATCTGCGTTTTGCTCTGGGGTTAGTGTGGATAGCTCCCCTCTGCTCCCCTTGGTGTCAGCGGAGGCTTGATGCCCGGAGGCCAGAATCACCTGAAGGCTCGCTCACATGTGCCCAGTGGTTGGTGCTGGCTGTCCGCTCGGCACGTCCCTTCCTCTCCGTGAGGGTCCCTCAAGTAGTCTCTGCACATGGGATTGTCGGGTCTTCCTCACATCATGATGCTTGGCTTCCCAGAGTGAGCATCTCCCAAAGAGTGAGCCAGGCAGAAGCTGTGTTCTTTTTATTACCTAGACTTTGAATTCATAATGCATCACTTCTACCCTATTTCCTGGTTCGTGGCATCTAAAACCCCCCTCAGCCCCAATTGAGAAAAAAGGTCACAAACCTGCCTGTGAGTGGGAGGAGTGTTGCAGTCCTGTAAGAAGAGCCTGTGGGATGGGAGGTACACAGAGGCCATCCCAGCAAAGCACAATCTGTCATGCTGCTCTAGGTGCCTGTAGAGTTGGTCAGAGGCTCTGATGTGTCTAAGCCCAGGTCATAGCCTTTGATGGGCTGGAGTCTGCTTTCTCCAAATCCTGGGTCCTGAGAATGGAAGAGTGTTGGTTCTCCCCTAAGTTATTATCATCAATGAATTACTGATACTACGTGAAGTGGGAACGGATGCCAGGGAGCCCAAGCAGTATTCTCACACCACTGCCCAGAGAGCATTTCTGATATCCCAGTACCATTCCCCATAAGAGTTATCTTGATTATCTCCCCGTAATGGAAAAGAATAGGGAGTCATGGAATTGAAAATAATGTTGGTTTTAGACATGTTGATCCCAATTCTCTTAAAAAGCAATAGAACTTTAGTTAAAGAAACAAAGCACAATGTCAGTGGTGACTCTGGAATGGGAACCACAGTGAACCAGAGTGTGGTGTCCAAGCCTTGCCTGTGTGGGGTGGGGCAGATGCTCACACCAGGCCTGCCTCTGTGTAGACTGCCTCCTCACCCCACATTAGCTCAGACACCCAGCACTGGGCTGCATGGCTTGGGGTGTCAGAATACATGTGAGGTGAGGATGGCAGCCAAGTGCAGGGAGTGGATGCCCAAGTTGGGTGAACAGGATGTTCACACAAGGGGTTGTCCTACTAGGTGGTATCGGAGCTCAAGTGGGGAGACAGGGACCTCTTCAGGGGGGCAGGCTGGTGCCGTTTGTCAGAGCAGGCTGTTTAGGGTGAGTTGGGCTTTGGCCCGAAGGGGCTACAGATGTGGAATGCCAGAGCCTACGTGGAGGAAGGAGAGGACCCTCATAGGGGAAGATTGGGATCTGGGAGATTTGTTATATGAATCTCTTTTCGGATTAATCTAATATTAAACAAAGTAAGGTTAATGATTAGATGTCTAAAGATTAGTTGATATTGATGATATGAATCTTAATTTCTTGGGTTTGGTGGCTGGAATGTGGTTATGTACGAGTGTCCTTGTTTGTAGGAATTACACACCAAGGTATTCGGGAAGTGACAGAGCACCATGTCGGTAACTTTACTCTCTAATGGCTCAAGAAAACAGAAGTTCTTTGTATTGTACTTGCAACTTCTCTATAAGCTTGAGATTGGTTTAAAATTAGGAGGAAATCCACCGCTTTCACATATACAAACAGCCATCAGTTTGAAGATATAAGTATAAAGAAAATCTGTCATAGTAGCAACAAAAAACCCAAGAGGCCAGGAAAAGCTTAACCAGAATTGTGAAAAATCTATTCGAGGAAAACTTTTAAATAGTCCTAAAAACACAAAAATAGACTTGAGAAATAGAAATATAGTCTTAGTTCTCAAATAGGATGGATCTACACCAAAAACGTATAATTTCTCCCCAAAGTAATATATACATTGAATGTGATTCCTATAAAAATATCAATTTTTCACAAGTTCTAGACAATTTCTAAACTTATCTGGAAAATAAGCAAGCAAGATTAGCTAGGAAAATCGTGACAAAAATAAAAAAGACTAGTAATGGAGAGCATGAACCCCGTCAGATATTAAAAACATCTTATAAAACTTCTTTACTGAAAACAGTGTGGCCCTGACTCATGAACAGACAGAGAGAGGAATCAAACAGAATAAGAAATTAGAAACATTCCCCAGTACATATGGAAATGTGGTTTTTCATAAGGTGGGATTTCAGATCATTGAGGAAATGATGGACTTTTTAATAAATGATACTGGAACAACTAGACAGTGATTTATTAAGAGGTTAAGTTGGAGTCACATTTCACGTAAACCATCAGAATAAACTCCAAATAGATAAGATATTCAAATATACAAAGTAATATCATTCATGCACTAGAAATAAACATGGGTAAATTCCTTTATAACTTAGAAAAGTGAAGGCCTTTCTAGAAATGACTCTTAATCCAGAAACATTAAAAGAAAAGATTGATAAACTTTAGTATACAAATGAAAAACTTTTTTAATTCGTATGTCAAAAGCACTGCAAGCAAATTCAAAATACAGACAGCAAACTTGGAAAAAAAAAAACTATTGCAACACATATCACAATTAAAGAGCTAATCCATCTAATATATAAAGAACTCTGAAAATTCAGAAGAAAAAGACCAAGACCTGATAGAAGAATGGGCAAAAGACAAGACAGTTCACAGTAAAATAAAATTAAAACATAATGAAGTCTTAGCTCACTCATATTAAGAGAAATGGAAATAAACTATGGAAATAATAATTCTACTAAGACACTCTATTTCATCTCATAAGTGGCCGAAGTTCTAAAGTTAAAGAGCGCCCTCAATGGGCAAGGCTGTTTTCTTTGGATTGGTGTGGCAAGATATGTCTTTATTTTTTCTTCCGTCATTTTGCTCTCATCCTATCCATGTCTTTATATTGGAGTGTCTCCTGTACACAGCACAAAATTGGTCTTGCATTTTTTATCCACACTGACAATCTCTGCCCTTTAGTTGGAGTGTTTAATCTGCTTAGATTTAATGGAACTACTGATAGGGTTAGGTTGAAGAATATCATATTGCTATTTGATTTCTATTTGTGTGATTAATGTTTTGCTCTTTTGTTCTTCTTTTCCTGCCTTCTTTTGTTGTACCTGATTTTTCCTTCTTTATCGGCTTTTGGTTAGATCTCTATATAGTATTTTACTGAGCAATGTAGGATTGCAATATGCCTCCTTCACATATCACAGTCTACTTTGAATTAATGTTATACCACTTCATATAAGAACATTGTAATAAAATATTTCCATTTATCCTCCCTCCCACCCTTAGAGTTATTTTTGTCATACATTTTGCTACTATATTGCATAAATCCTAAAGCATTTTTGCATTAATAGTCATTAACCTTTGAAAGAAATTTATATAAAGTCTTTTATATTAGGTCACATTTACACTTTTTTTATTCTTTTTCCTTCCTTCCTACGATGGGGATCGTTTCCCTTCAGCCTGAGGAACCGCTTTTAGTCTTTCTTGCAATGCAGGTCCGATGGCAACAAATTCTCATACCTTTGTTTTCCTAAAATGTCTTTTCTTTGCCTTCATTTTTCAACAATATGTTCACTGAACATAGAGTTCCAGAAAGAGGTTGCCTATTTCTTTTTTCTTTCCAAACATTTAGAAATGTCCTCTCACTGTCTTCTGACTTCCATCATTTCTGATGAGAGCTTGTTGTTACTCTTATTGTTTCTATAAAGTAAAGGGCATTGCTTTCCTCTCTGTTTAATTTCACCTTTTTGTCTTCATCTTTGTTTTCTTTTTTTTCTGAAGAAGATTTGGCCTGACTTGACATCTGTGTCCATCCTCTTCCATTTTTTTCGTTTGTGGGGTGCCTGGCACAGCATGGATTCATGAGCGCTGTGTAGGTCCACACCTGGGATCCAAACCAGCAAACTCAGGGTCACCGAAGCGGAGTGCACAAACTGAACCACTGCACTGCTGGGGGGCCCCTATCTTTGGTTTCTACCAGTTTGACTATTATATGCTTACATGTGGATTCCTTTGCCCTCCCCAAGGTTCACTGAGCTTCCTGAGTCTGTGGATGAGGAATGTAGTCTAGCAATAGGCCTATGACGAAAAGGAACCAGGGGCTGCACTTCTTTTATGGTGAAATGCGTTTGTTGGAAAAAAGCAGTGTTGTGTGGGATAACAAGACAGGAAATCAAGCCTGTGAGTTCTGTAAGTCCACAAAGGGGGAACCGGCAGAAGTATGGTGGTGGGCAGGAAGGCAGAGCTATCCCAAGACACGTTCCCAAATAAATTAGCAAGATCTCACTTTTCTTTGGGCCTCTCTCCCCCAGGACCTGGCTTGGGAGTTCTCTCCCTGCCATCCTGGGACCCAGGTCTCCTTGTGGGTCTGGATGGAAGACGGGGTGATGGGAGTGACTTTTGGTGAGTAGAAGCGTCTCCTTTAGGTCATTACAGAGATATTTTGTTTATTTTTATTATTAAATTTTTGTTACAGAGATGTTGAGCGGAGGATCATTTCCTCAAAGGCAGGAGTGAGGTAGAGGATACTTCCACAGACAAAGGAGATTTGAAGGAATCAGCAGGATTAGGGTGCTTACCCACCTCCATCCAAATGTGCCCCTGAGCAGACTTCAGCTCACCAAGCGAGGTGCTGGAATCCTTGTCACAGAATGGCTGCACAGCAGCCCAGAGATTTTCTCTCCAGGGAGGAGTCAGAGCAGAAGCTCAGCTCTTGTTCAGGGATGCCAGGAAGTCATCACGGGGCGGGGGTTAGACCACATGTCAGGGCTCTTGCTGGCCTGGCTGTCAGGGTGCCTGGGCTCAGTCCAGGCTCTGTTCTAACTCTGTGGTCCCTTCAGTCGGCCACTGCTCCCTCCTGGGACTGTGTCCCTCCCTCATCTCTCACAGGAGGAAAACCTGCAGCAGCGTCCTCAAACTTGTATGAAAACCACAGAACCATTTCCTCAAGTAAATATCATATCTAAACTCAATATACATGTGGCTGGGCTACTTTTTAAATAATACTTTTGTTTTGCTTTTGGCATTTTCTTTCTTGTCTTTTTGCATCAAGGATCCAGGTTCTTAGTATGTCCTAGATACAGAGATATTTTTTCGGCTCCAGATCAGAAGCTGCGTGTCTTCACTGCTCTGCCCTCATGAAGGTACCCGCAGTCATGAAGAGATTGTGTTGCTGCCTGCTTTGTGCACAACAAGGTGGGAAAGGCCATGCCTGTGAGGGTTACATGATCCCAGAGTAAGTACTTCTTGTGGTGAGAGGATAGTGCTGTGTGTGTGTTTGGAGCAGGAGCTCAGAGCTGGAACGGATGCTGATCTCCCAGGTCCTGACCCATATGACAGGCAAGCCCTTGGAGAGATGGCTGCTGGGAGTGTTTCCTGAGGTGAGCCCAACTCAGGGAGATCCTCATTTAGCAAAGAATTCCGTACTGTATGTGTGGGCTCCAAGCCAAAACCCTCCTCAAATCGAAAAATCTGGGTGATCTGGAAACTATGGATGCAGCAGTAACCACGGTGGCCTAAAGAGGAGAGGCCTTTCTCCAGATTTCCAGACCATGTGAACCTCCCTGAATCTAGTTTGATTCTGCGCAGGCAGGAGGTACAGTAACCACAGGGATCATGTTTCCGGCCAGTCCAGTTGGATGGGTGTTTAGAGTCTGACTCTAGTTGCCTTCAACCAAATACAGAATACAGTTTTTCCTACACTCTGATTCTGTGCAATTACATTCCTACCTCCCACTTTTGAGGCTAATGAAGGTAAGGCTGCCCTCGCTGCCCTCCTCCCTCCCTACGGGCTGCCCTCTCCTCTAGGTGAAGAGGAGGCTCCAGTGGACAGAGTGTGGTGACTTCACTCCTAGAAACTAAATGACTGCTGTCATTTCCAAATCCCACACCCTGCTGTCCTAGAGTAACACGTGCTCACACTCACATGGACTGTGACCAGCAATAGGAACAAAACTCAAGTTCTTTATTCCTGTGGATTTCCCACGAGATCTAGGCCATGTGCACTCATGTGACAGGGAGGGAGAGTTACATGATTTGGGTGAAACTCACACTGTCAGTGTCCCTCAGGTTCAGATGACAGAGTCTGTATTAGGTCCACTGTGGATCCCCAGTGCCAGGCCCTTAGGAGCTCAATCAGGGTGTGTTTGTTTATTGATGGAAAAATGGTGCTTTCCAGTCCTACTGCAGAGAGCGTAGGGCTAACTCAAAAGGCTGAGACAGCCCTAGGTGGCCAGTGAGGGGTCTTAGCCTAGAGGCCTGCAGTGAATAAGAGGGACAGGCTGAAATGTACTCAGGCTACTGAATGACCAAGTGGGAAATGCACCCTGAGCACTTGGGGAGTCACTGGGGTGAATGTGAGGGGTTGAGCTGGCCTTGCCAGGTGAGAGATGGGGCAGGGGTTCTGGAGAGACAGCCTGCCTGCCGTGTCCTCCACGGGTCCCGCCTGTTGCCAGCACAAGCCTGGTTCCTTGTGGCACTCTCTGCCATGTCATGAGCTGGGCTGGCATCTCAGGGGAGAGGCCCTACTGGAACCACACGGAGCTCTGAGTGTCCTAGGCAGGAGGGCTATAAGGAAGGGGCCAACTCAGATCAGGCTTGTGTGGAGGGGACAGGAGTTGGTGGACTCTGAGAACTCTCCATGGAAAGCAGGGATGGAGAAGAAGGGGCAGCCAGGAGACTGGAGGGCAAGCTGGGCCCCAAGGTCACAGGAGGACAGGGAGGAAACTCAGGCTGGGTGAGAACAAGGAGCTTCTCCAGGGACCCACCCTGACTGTGTGCCCTCTCCCTGGCTGTGGGAGAGAAATATCCTGCTCAGGAAGCCTCTCCCCTCCCCAGTGTGGGTGGCTATGCCATAGGGCTGCAGCCTCAGGCTTGCCTGCTTGGTGTCCGGGACCCATGGTGTCATCCCCCTTCCTGTCTGCCATATAACACAGGGAAGGAGGTAAGAAGTTCACCCTGAGACCCAGGATCAGAGAGGTTCATGTTTTCTCAGCTGCAGCCCTGGCAGAAGGGCAGGCCCAGACAAACGTGTGGGTCAGAAGGAGCTGGGTAACAGCTTTTCTTGAGGTTTGGGGGAGGTGGTGGTGGGAGGTGGAAGAGGAGGGAGCAGAAAACAGTATATTTGTGTCCTTGACCTTCTAAGGACCGAGTTAGTGCCTGTGAATGAGGGTCAATGAATAAACAAGAAAACAGCCTTTCCTGCTCAGCTCAGAGACATTTATTTAGTTACTGGTGTCATTCTGGATCAGCTCCAGAGAAGGTGAGCTGGTTCTTACAGTTAGAGGCTTTTCATGGTTTTCTTTTTTTTTTTTCTTTTATAGATTTTAGTTTTTCCTTTTTTTTTCCTCTCCAAAGCTGCCCGGTACATAGTTGTATATTCTTAGTTGTGGATCCTTCTAGTTGCAGCGTGTGGGATGCCGCCTCTGCATGGCCTGTTGAGAAGTGCCATGTCGGCTCCCAGCATGTGAATGGGGAAATCCCTGGGCCACCGCAGTGGAGCAAACGAACTTAGCCACGCCAAAACGGGGCCGGCACCTTCATGATTTTCTTTATCCAGGGCAGAAAACTCGAGACTTTGGTATAGACCCGTGGAGGAATCCCGCCTGATCGTCCATAGGAGACAAGGCCCTGGATCACTTTCTTACACACGAAAGGTCCTCCAGAGTCCCCCTGTAGACAGAGAGTGGCGAGGATTGAGTCCGTGCTTCCCCGGGGCCTGCCCACCTGCATCCCAAGTGCCCTCTCAGTGAAGGCCGGCTGGCCTGGCCTCCATGTGGAACATCAGAGAGCAGGGCAGGTCCCTGTGGGCCCCTCAGCTGCCTAGTCCCGACCCTGGACATTGTCACAGCTTCATTTCATTCAGGGGTGCTTCCCTCTCCTCCCCCAGGTCCCAGATCCTCTCCCATGAGGGCGCTGTAGGACTGTTATTCCGTCTACCCTTTAAGAACATGGAAGCAGGCAGGTGAGGCTGACACTCAGCATGGAGGGTGAGCCATTTAACCAAGATGGGAGCCAGCTCTGAGGAGCCACCTGGTTTGACTGCTGTACACCCAGGGAGCAGTTTTCTAACACCTGTGCCCGTCGTGGGGCAGAGTGTTGCAAATTCATGATGTGGATGGAGCACCATATTTAGATGCATCTCAGGCCCCTGGTAGGCTCCCAGAAGACCTGTGAATCCCCACTCTGGCTGCTCCCCCTTCTCTTCCCAGGAGAAAGATCAGAGTCTAGGGTGTGGAGGAGGCCCCACTCCTTGGGTTTGAAAGTCCCAAAAGACCACTCTCCCCAGAGCCAAGCTAGGTAGGTGCCCAGTCTCACCTTATAGGAAGACTTCTCTTCCTTCGGGTCTCCCACGCAAAGCTGAGTGGTACTGTTGTAATTGCGTAAGTAGGATTTGCACACCTGGTCCTGCTGCACTGTCAACTCCACCTCCTGCAGAGTGTCAGACCCTCTGCCATTTGGGGTGACTCTCCCCCAGCCTGCCACACTGCACACCTGTCCAGGCCTCACCTGGGCTGTGCCCCAGGGCAGGCTGATGGGCTGCACAGCTGTAGTCAGCTCGGCCTTTCTCTCCAGCTGATGACAGAGGCAAGAAAGTCCAGCTCAGCCACTGTCCTCCTGGGCCTGGACACCGCGATGGGGCTGCACTGACTTCCCTCTCCCCTGAGCCACTGGGACTAGTCAGGTGGCCAGGATGGGAAGGAGGGAAGGGACAGGTCCCAGTGAGAGGGGAAGCCATCTGGACCCAGGACAGCAAGAGCAGCAGGGCGGTTCCCTTACCTTTAGTATCATGATGTCATTGGTGATCTTCTTAGAATTATAATGTGGGTGGGGGATGGCTTCCTTCACAGAGATGACCTGCTGGGTCTTCTCCTGCTTCTTAATGTTGTGGGCACCCAGGGTCACCTTGATTGAGCTATGCAGAAAGCAGGGTGGGGATATGGGGGGCGTGGAGTCAAAGGAGATCCAGCCCAGGAGCCATGAAGGGCTGCTGACAGCTGGGCCAGGGCAGGGCTGCAGGAAGGAGAAATCAAAACAATGGGAGCACTGGGCAGTGGGTGACTCTGAGAGGGGATTCTGGGAGCTTTTTCAGCCCTCAGGCAATATTGTGAAAGGACGCTGAGTTTGCCTTTTGACCCTAGTGCATGGTTCCATCCTCCACAGCTGCTTCATTTGACCAGTGTGGTCTCTCTTCTCAACTGGGCCAGTACCTCTCACCTCTGACCCTTTGACCCCAAAGCTTGCCTGTCCTATTCTCACTCTCCATAACCCAGGCATGCCCTCAGATGGCTCCTCTGATGACCTCTCATGCCCTTGAGCTCCCAGGAGCCAGGGGAGCTACCCCAGGCTGCAGGCCCTCGGCAGAGGACAGGGGTCCCTTTTGGGGTCTCAGGAGGTGTCAGCTGTCTACGGTTCCTCACCTTCCCCAGCAGTGAGCAGCGGTCAGAACAATGTCCTGTCGCACGAGGACACCGCCGCAGTTCTTCCTTTTTTCTTTAATCAGATAACGAACAAATGCCATGTAGGGGCGAGAGTGGGGCTTGACCTCATGTCCCCCGATGATCTCCCCTGAAGGAAAAGTCTTATCTACTTGTGCGCTCCCAGCGAGTTCACAAGGCATGCATCACCTTGAAGGCTCAGGACTGCTGGGCATCTGGGAGCCTGAGATGGCCTGGAGTTGAGAGGGGCTGGGGTGGGGCTTTCCCTCTAGGAAAAGGAAGAGGAGCAGGCTTGGCCTGTGAATGTGTCCTCCACAGATAATTGGAGGTGAGCATCCAATTACGCATCCTAGGGACAGCAAAGTCCTAGAGTCTCCTGAGAATTCCTCTCCTGACTTTGCTTTGTTTCAAGAGCCTGTATAAGGCACTGTTGTCCTGTGATGTCTGGGATGATGCTGCTTTCCAGTGGCCAGGTCTTAGGTTTAGGGATCTAGATGTTGTCGTAGCCTGTTTCCCATGGCCTGACACATAGTGGGTGCCCAAAAGCTGTTTGTTGGCTGCATGAAGGAATGGCCCCCAAGGGCTTGAAGGAGAGTTTGTAGGGCCAGCGCTTGCGGGATTCAGAAAAGAAGAGAAGTTCAGGTCTGCAAACAACTGCTCCATCCTGGCAAGAAGGGAGCTGTTAAAGGCCTGGGAAGAAAAGCAGAGCTGGAGAAGGGACTGAGGGGCCTTGGGACTGAGCAAGGCACCAGCAGTCCTCTGGGGTCAGTGGTCCCACCAACTCCGGGGTCTGCAGAGCTCTAGACTTCTCTCCTAATCAGATGCTGAGGGAGGCATCTGTGTCATCCCAGACCTGGAAGCCAGGCCCACTCTGCCCTCTGCAGGGGAATTCATTATTTTCTCTTTTCCGCTTTCCCTCCCTCTGCCATGCACTTCCAGTTAAGTTCCACTTCGCAGATGGCAAACGTAGGGCCTAGGGAGGGAATAGCACCCACTGGCTGTTCTTGAGAACTGCCTTCTGCCCTGACATTCTTGTTGGTAGCTTATCCAGCGTCATACATGGGATTCTGAGGTGGGACGGGAGCTGGGATTCAGAATGTTGCTGGTGGATGGATGGATCAGGGATGTGCAGAAGGGGCAGGAGATCTGAGCCCACTGTGTTTGGGGGGAGGGGTTGGGCATCTGAGGGCGGGGATGGTCACTCACCTGCCTCTGCCCCAGGGGACAGTAAAAAGGCCAGCAGGAACAGGAGAGTCTGCATCTTTCCAGGAAGGTTGCCCAGGTCAGAGAGGCTGTTGCTTCCTCTTTGCTCTCTTTTAGCCCCGAGGAGAGGAAGGAGGTACAGATGGGCTCAGTGACCTCAAGTCCCCCTGTGGCGTGTGGTGCTTCATCAGAGACGGCTTTCTATGAAAGCTTCCCTGCCCCCACTCCTTCTGCCTGTTGAAGTCCTCTAGGTGGTTGTGTGAGAATCATGCAGTGACCACATGAGAACCCACAGTGGATGACTCAGGGCGGACCACTTGTTGCAGCCTAGAGCAGGAACCCAGGGGTACAAAGTGGAGACCGTGTGCTGTGGTATCAACAAGTGGAGGTATTGGAACCCCAGAAACCTGAGTCCCCAGTGAAGGAACCACCAATGCCTCATTTCCATGTTGCTAAGTCAATCGGGATGATTTCTTCAGCATATATGTGTTTGGGCCCTTCTCTGTGCCATGACCAAACATAGTGGAGATGTGTCTCCTTCCCTTAGAGAGCTGCCTGTCTGGTGGAGGAGACAGAAGCATCAGTGAGCAGAGCACAGCATAGGAAGGGCCGTAGTAGAGGGATGCACAAGATGAAAGCAAAGCATGGCCACCATCTACCAAATCCATGTAGCAACCCGTTCATCAGCACAGCTTCCTTCCTAGGGGATTTTTAAGGTCTCTTTTTAAGTTATAAATGCTCAGAGTGATAGAGTCCATCTCTCTTGTCCATGTTTTTAACAAAAGTCCTGCACTTGACCTTTATTGGCCTAAATTAACAAATAGTTATGACCCTAGAAACTGAACCCACTAATTGACTCAAGCCTAGGTCAGTTTCCTTTGGGTAGGCTGGAGTCAGTCCCACCCAAACCACATGGACTAAGACTGGGAAAGGGCTGAGTTCCCAGAGGAAGCTCAGACGACTAAATTGCTGATACCGTGTGAAGTGAGAAAGCTTACCAGGCAACCAAAGACCAATCATTATCCTTTCAGGATTCTCTGTTCTCCATCGAGAGAGCCACACTTCTGATGGAGCCGGCCCAGCACATCATAGACTCACATTTGCTCAACAAACTCTGCCGATGATCTCGCTATGATGGAAGTGAAGGACTGTTGTTTCTAAACAGCCCAAGTCCAATCCTGTTCAGAGAACAACTAAGCATATCTGAGAGGTTAGGGCCTGGTGATTTAAGTTTCCCTCTTTATATTTCCTGTACTTTACAGTTTTTCTACGAGGAATATTCTGTATCAAAATCCATGATTCCAGTGTAAATATTCTCCTTATCAAACCAAGCACATTTATCAAACCTCTACCTTTTTGCACCTAGCTTACCCAGTAGTAGACATTTTAAAAATAAAATCACTTTTCTGATTATAGTGGTAAGAAATGTTCATTAAGAAAATATGGAAAGTAGAAAGGAACAGTGCCACTCATCTTCCTCTCACCAGCAGACAGCCTGTTACCATGAGCAGTGCATTTTAAATACTTGGGATCATATTATATATACAGTACAGTTTTCTTTTATCCTCATTTAACTCTACAATTTAAGCATCTTCCTCATGCTCTTAAAAATCTCTAGTCAATATCACTATAGTATTTCTTTCCCTGATACTAAAGAATTCAACATGCAAATATTTCCTAACATTGTTGGAAAATTTTAGAAATAATTTAAGCAAAGAGGAAACAATTAAAATTACCTCATTTCCCATCACTCATTGATAATCATCTTTAATGTCTTGAAGTATGATCTAACATTTTTCTCTTGTGTATATCTGCATTTTACAAAATTCAAAGGGAATTATGCTAAACATGTCTATGAGCCTTTATTAAAACTTGAGATGAAATTCACATAACACACGGTTAACTATTTTAAAGTACAACTCAGTGGCATTTAGTACATTCACAATATTGTGCAACTACGACCTCTCCCTAGTTTTGAAACTTTTTCATCACCCAGAAGAACAACGAACCATACCCGGTAAGCTGTAGGTCCACAGCACAGTGAGTACCGAATCACTTTCCCTCCTCCCTCTCCCGCCCCCGGCCCCGCCCCCTGGCAGCCTATAATCTCCTTTCTATCTCTATGGATTTACATATTCTGGATACTTCATATACAAGGAATCAAGAAGTATTTTGACCTGTTTTATCTGGGTTCTTCGACTTAGCATAATGATTTTGAGGTTCATCCAAGCTGTGGCATGTATCAATATTCATTTTTTTTATAGATAAATAATATTCCTTTGTATACATATACTACAATTTATCCATTCATCTGTGGGTAGACATTTGGGATTTTCCCACCTTTTGGCTATTATGACTAATGCTGCTATAAATATTTGTGTAGAAATTTCTGTGTGGATCATATGTTTTCATTTCTCTTGGATACACACCTAGGAGTGGAATTTCTAGATCATATGGTAATCCTATGTTTACATTTTGAGGAACCACCAAACTTTTTACCTCAGTGGTTGCACCATTTTACATTCCCACCAGCAATGTATAAGGGTTCTCATTTGTCCACATCTTCTCCAACACTTGTGATTTTTCTCTCTTTCTTTTTTTTTACTTTTATTTATTTATTTATTTATTTACTGCTTTATCTCCCCAAACCACCCCCCCCATACACAGTTGTATATCTTAGTTATGGGTCCTTCTAGTTGTGGTATGTGGGACGCCGCCTCAACGTGACCTGTCGAGCAGCGCCATGTCCACGCCCAGGATCCGAACCCTGGGCCACTGCAGCGGAGCACGCTAACTTAACCTGTTGGCAACGGGGCTGCCTCCTCTCTTTCTTTTTGATTATAGCCATTCAGGTTGTTATGAAGTGATATGTCTTTGTGGTTTTGATTTACGTTTCCTTAATAAATACTGATGTTTGTATCTTTTCCTCTGTTTCCAGGTCATTTGTATATCTTGGGAAAATGTCAGTTTAAGTCCTTGCCCATTTCTTAATTGAGTTGTTTGTCTTTTTGTTGTTGAGTTGTAAGAGTTCTTTATATATTCTGGATACTCAACCTTTATGAGATATATGATTTATAAATATTTTCTCTCATTTTGTAGATTGTCTTTCGCTTTCTTGATACTATCTTTAGTACACAGAACGTTTTAATTTTTATGAAATCCAATTTATCTATTTTATCTTTTGTTGCTTGTGCTTTTGGTGTCAAATCTAAGAATCCAGTGCCAAATCAGAGGTCATGAAGATTTACTAAGAGTTTTATGCTTTAAGCTCTGATATCTAGGCTGTTGATCCATTTTGAATTAATTATTGTGTATGGAGTTAGGTAGGGATCCAACTACATTCTTTTTATGTAGTTATCAGGTTGTACCAGCGCCATTTATTGAAGATATTATTCTTTCCCTACTGAATGGTCTTGGCACCCTTGTCAAAAATCAATTGGTCAAAGATGTTCAGGTTTGTTTCTGGTTTCTCACTTCTATTCCATCGGTCTATATGTCCATCCTTAAGCAGTGCCACACTGTTTCTGATTGCTGTAGCTTTGTAGTAAGTTTTTTTTGTTTGTTTGAGGAAGATTAGCCCTGAACCTTCATCAGCTGTCAATCCTTCTCCTTTTTGCTGAGGAAGACTAGCCCTGAGCTAACATCTGTGCCCATCTTCTGCTACTTATTCATGGGATGGCTACCACATCATGGCTTGACAAGTGGTGTGTAGGTCTGCACCTGTGATCCGAACTGGTGAATCCCAGGTCACAAAAGCAGAACATGTGAACTTAACCATGCTGACACCGGGTCACCCTCATCTTATAGTAAGTTTTGAAACCAAGAAGTACGAGTCCTCCAACTTTGTTTTTCTTTTTGAATGTTGTTTTGGCTATTTGGGGCCCCTTGCACTTCCATATGAATTTTAGAATTGGCTTTTCCAGGTCAGCAAAAATGGCCACTGGAATTTTGATAGAGATGGCATTGACTCTGTAGATGGCTTTGAAGAGTATTGCCATCTTAACACTATACGTCTTCCAATCCATGAACATGGAATGTATTTCTATTTAATTAGTCCTTCTTCAATTTTTTTCAGCAAAGTTTCATAGTTTTCATGTATGATTTGTTCACCTCCTTGGTTAGATTTAGTCCTAGGTATTTTATTCTTTTAGTGCTGTTGGAAATGGAATTGTTTTCTTAATTTCCTTTTTGGGTTGTTCATTGCTAGTATATAGAAACACAACTGATCTTCTACCCTGCAATTTTTGTAATTAATTTATTAACTCCTATTCAGTTCCACTCCCATTTATGTTGTTGATGTCACATATTACATCTTTCTACATGTGTGCCCATAAGTTTTACCATTATTGCTTGATGCATTTATTATTTAATAAGTATTTATTATGCATTTATGTATTTTAAATCATACAGGAAACAAAAAGGAGAGTTACAAACCCAGAATAGACTAATGCTAGCTTTTATATTTATCTTTGTAGTTCTTTTTATCAGAGATCTTTATTTCTTCATTTGGATTCAAGTTGCCATCTAATGCCCTTGTTTCAGCCTGAAGGACTCCCTTTAGCATTTCTTGTAGGGCAGATCTACTAATGATGAATTCCTTTAGCTTTTGTTTATCTGGGGATATCTGTATTTCCCCATTTATTTGTAGGGCAGTTTTACCAGATATAGAACTCTTGGTTGACGGGCTTTTCTTTCCTTTCAGTACTTTAAATATATCATCCCATTGCCTCCTGGCCTCCATGATTTCTGACGAGAAATGGTCTGTTAATCTTACTGTTAGTCATCTGTCCACGTTAAGTCATTTCTTCTTGCTGCTTTCTAGATTTACTCTTTGTCTTTGGCATTTGACAGTTTGATTGTAGTGTATCTTAGTGTGGATCTCTGAGTTCATCCTCACTGAAATTTGTTGAGGTTCTTAGATATGCATATTCCTATGTTTCACCAGATTTAGGAAGTTTGGGCCATTATTTCTTCAAATATTGTTTTTCTGGTCCTTTCCTTTTTCTCCTTCTGGGACTCCCATAATGCATCTGTTAGTATTCTTGATAGTTTCCCATGGATCCCTTAGGCTCTGTTCATTTTCTTCACTCTTTTTTCTTTCTGCTCCTCAGTCTGGATTCTTCTTTTGCCCTGAAAGTTCATTGATTCTTTCTTCTGTCTGGTCAATCTATTGTTGAATCCCTCCAGTGGAATTTTCATTACAGCTATTGCACTTTTAAGCTTCAAAATTATAATTTCTATATATCTATGGATATTATCTACACTTCCATACATTGTTCTTGATTTCCTTGAGTTCCTTTCATAGTTTCCTCTAGTTCTTTGAATGTTTTAAAGACAGTCAATTTACATGTTGTCTTATATAAACAATGTCTGGGCTTCTTCAAAATGTTTTCTGTAAATTTATTTTTGTCCCCCTGTGAATGGATCATACTTTTTTTGTTTCTTTGTATTTGCAATTTTCCAATGAAAACTTGGAATTTTGCATATTGTAATGTGGTAGCTCTGGAAATAATGCTGTCCCCCTGCCCCAGGGATTGGTCATATTACTAGTAGTGTGGTACAGTCATCCATTTGTTTAGTGATTTTCCAAATTTTTTACAAGGACTATGTTCCTTGTTTGTGTGGTCACTGCAGTCTCTGTTACCTTACCTCTATCTAGTTGTGTCTAAGAAAACTGATTCTATCTCTGTCAAGACAAGAAGCAGAGAAATATTTCAGAATACAGTTCATGGTTTTAGGTGGTGTTTGAAGTCTAAAGTAACAAGTCAGTCCCTTGATAAGACAAGGCATGACAGGGTCAACAGAGCACAACGCTATGGAACCTTTATTTGCTCTGTGTCTAGGGGGTTGTTGGTCATTCTGCTGACTTAAAGTTAGGAAACTTCAGGGCTTTATGTCCACTCCAGCCCAAGATGACTCTCCTCGGAATTGCTAGAGCTCCCATAATGTCATTGATTATTTCCTTGCTTTAGTATATTTGGAAAGCAAATATACTAAAGCTCCTCACACAAGAAGGAGAGGTTAGAGGAGGACATAAAACCCCTGAGTCTCAGGCCCTGCCCTTTCCCATCATCCTCATTCCTGGCCCTCACCCTATTTGGGTTGGCTCTTCAAGAGTCAGGCTAGGGCCCTGAACATAGTAACCTTGACATTATAGACTGACTAGACTGAGAATGGAGGGAGTGGGAAATTCAAGGAAAATTTTCTTTTAACCTCAATGGATAGTCAAATGGCCAAGGTCATGGAGGAACATCCTCCCAAATCTAGAAGTAGTAATACAAATTTAAGGGAGTGAAATGCTTACTGAGGTGGCAAACATGTGGAAAAGCTATAATACAGGTGCCTTTCTAGGAAGAATCCTACCTGGAGAAAGCGTCAGTGGAGAGACTAAATTTCTTCTCAGATATGACCAAATAGAGAAAAACTAAAAGATGGTGAAAAGCATTTGTGACTTGTAATTTTAAAAAGCTGTGTTGAAGTGAAAGTTGATAATAAAAATATCTATAGAAAATAAGATATGATTCTTCAGTTTGTTGAACAAATGAGACAATATTACCCAATTTCATAATGTCGGCTAATATTTATTGATCACCAACCACAGAGCCTCACCTCACCATCTGAGTCACTACCAATATTTCTTCCATTTCTCAAATGAGAAAGCTAAGACCCTGAGGAGCTAAGGGACTTGTTCCACATGACTCAGCTCATGAGAATGGAGGGGACTTGGGATGAGAATGCAGGGATCCGATTCCAAAGTCTGTGATCTTGCCCACACCTCTACAGCTTAACCATATCATACAGTGTTCAAGGAATCCGGGGGAAATTTAAGCAGGTGCTGAGGAGTAAAATTTCTGTGAATATCTTTAATATGTGACTCTAGTTCTCTTAGAGAAGAAAGATTCCTCAGTGCCCACCATACTGTGATGGAAATTCCATCGTATTGTGATGGAAAAGGTCCTTGGGATCACACACTCCCTTTGCTTTTATTCTTCATTCTCCTGATTTTCTTCCCTGACATGTAGGAGAATGTCATGCTTGGCCCATGAGGGGCAATCCCCTTGGACCTTAGCCTCTTACCGAATCACATCTAGTACTTATTGGACGTGGGCAGGGCCATTCCTTGCAGCAATGACAATGGCACAATGACATGACATTCCTGCACTCATACATGGCATTTGAGTCTGCTGCTATAAACCACTTTCCCTGAGTCTGATCATTCTCTTAAGTCCTGCCTGAAATCAGAACCTACAAGCATAAAGGGCCCTAGCTGATTTCATTTGACCATGAGACTCAGCCATGCTGTTGAGAATAGATTCCTGCCTCAGGTAGGAGTTGTCTCTCCATTCCTATTAGGAAGTTGGGATGATAGTCAATTTCTGGGGTGTTTACAGGGCATCTAAAACAGTTTTCAGGGAAAGACGTGTCAGTGAAGGAGAACCTAGGTTATGAGTGGGAGTGGGGAAGATTGTACTTCCCTTTTGCCTCTGTAGTGGTAAGGATAAGGGAGAGAGGGCAGGATTGGGGAGAGAAAAATGTCTATAAGACAGATATAAATTTATGAGATTAACATAGTTTTGGCAACCACTAGAACAGCCTTTAATTTCTCCTTGTTGCCTACTGTAATCATTGCCCAGCCACCAACAAAGAGCAACATGTGGATGTTGGGTTGGGGATAATTCATTAAAACTCTGGTGTGGGTCAATGTTTGGGATGATGTGTAGACAGAGGAATATAGAGGAAGCGGGAGGAGAAGCAGGTTTGGGTCAGAACAGAGTGCCCACGCCCTCCCAACTGGGGGCAGCTGTTGATTGCACTTTTGGGTGGGAGCAGCTTGGAAGGGAGTGATGATCTGGGTTGTGATGTCACTTTTGATGTGACCTTGGATCACAGTCAAGACTATTCTCCCCCAAAACCCCACCTGAGTGTCTTTACCTCCACAGGAATTTTGCTCACTGAGGACGTTTCCTTTCCCCAAAGCATTCGTTCCCACAGAGCCTAAAGGTCACACCCTAACCTTCTGGAGTGAACGAGTTATTTCTTCTCCCATCTCACTCAGTAGCTGGTGCTGTGTGCTTTCTTACCATGTCCGTATGGGATGTGGCAAATGGTTTGCTTTGGGGTGGGTAAGGGGTTGCTTCTGAATCATTTACCAGAACCTCTAGTACATGACTGCAAAATTGGTGGGTCTTTCTCTTTCTTTCTGTCTCATAGTTCAGCGTAGATATAATGAAGTGTTATATTTGCAAAATATAACGCAGACCTAAGAATTCTTGTGTCACGTCCTCTCTCTCTCCTCCAGTCTTGAAATGACATCTCCTAGTAGTAGGGCCCCCGCCCCCCACTGCTATTAAACTTCTATTTCTGACCAAGTACTAGGAAGTAGCACTGGAACCACATGTGGACAAAGCAAAAGTTCTGGACCATTCTAGCCATCCCTTCAAAGCCTGCACATGGGAAATCAGACATTGCAGAAACCTTCTGGGCCACTGAGAGCATTTTACCAATGGAACTGCGGCAGGATAAATTACTGAGATACCAAAGACTATTATTCTGCCTGTATTCTCTCTGGCTTTTTTATCAGAACCTCCAGTATATGATTGCACAACTCTAAACATATTTAATGATGCCTTGTCTTGGGCTCCTAAGCCTGGAAAATGGAGGATGGATCTGTTACTGGACCACACTTAATTCATCAAGGCATTGAACTCCACCACTGAGGTTTTTAGGAGTCAGTTTTCTGGTCCCCTGGGCATCAAATGCTAAGACTTTGGCTGAGCAGCTATGAGCATCTTAAACACCTACACATAAATACCTACTCTGAGTGACACTCGACAACTCCTTAGTAGACAATGGGGACCAGAATGAGGGGGATTAGCATTGGCTTGTGTCTTTGGCTTGGCCCTTGTCTCCCAGAAATCTCATCTTTCCTGCAGTCTCGTGGGGGCAAGGAACTTCGACCTTTTTCTTGACCCCATAGAGGATATAACAGATAAGAGGAGGAAAGCCCTGTCCCAAGAGGGTGCCCACCCTGGGCTCTGCTGAGTGTCCCAAAAGACAGGGTCCCCACTGGTAAACCAACTCCCAGCTGACACATGTAGGGAAAAGATGGGCAGGGGAGTGGTGTGCATCATGCTATCTTCAAATGGGCTGTTATTTGGTAGCTGCTTTTTAACACAAATACAGTTTGGGGGAAATCAGGGAAGAGAGAAGGCCAAGGGCATTACTATGAATCCCCACCTGACTATGTTCCCAGGCATATGTGATTCATATATGTGATCTCACTGAATTCTCCACTCTCTGCATGGGCATTCTCAGGAATCACACTGTAAAATGAAACAGACCCAGCGAGATTAAGTGATGTGCTCAAGGTCACATGGTTATAGAAAGTGTGTACACACACATACACACAGGACGTGTGCCTGCCCAGCTGCAAACTCTCTTTTGTATCACTCTAAGAGGTGGTGGAAGCCACAGAGGGCAGATGTTAGCTCAGCAAAGGAGAGTGTTCTGAGAGTTCGAGTTGTCTTAGAATGGTGCTCAGGTGGCCCAGGAGCTTTCTCTCCAGGAAATTGTTGGGAGAGAGGTTGGAAAACATCTTCGTCAGGGACCAGGGATGTTATCTTGGGCAGGGCCATAAGATCACTTTTAAGACTTGGCAGCTCTGAGCCTTTATCTCTCAGTTGGGAGCAACCTGAGGTGGAGCTTGAGAGCCCTGAGCTCCTGCTCAGTTATATCAATTTCTGGGCCTCATTATCCTCCTCTAACATAAGAGCATCGGGCTACAGCAGAGGCTTTGTAAGCATTGTTAGCCATGGAAATCTCTCCTCAAATGGGTATGTATGTGCCAGGGTAGCTTTTTGAAATCATATATCCATACCTATACCTGTATCTATACATATGTACATAGACACACATATGCATATTTCATATATGATACACACTCAAATATATGCCTGTCTGTGTGCATATATATTTGTGTGTGCTTGTGTGTATAATCCTGTATTTTTGTTTGTTTTGTTCCCTTCCTTGTCTCTTTCTGAGCATGATCTGGGAACATGTTTGCTTCAGGAGGATTTTCGGCCCTCAAACAAAAGCTGTGTGAAGTCAACTGTTCTCCCCGTGTCACGGAAGTGGGCAAGATCACTAAGATATTCTGCTACAGAGGTCTTTGTGGCAATAAGATGTGAGAAGGCCTGCCTGCCAGGGTGACGAGAACCCAGAGGGAGATCTTTACCACATGTGAAAATAAGTCTGGTGTGTGTGTGTTTTGGTTGGGGGACGTTCATCTACCACTGTGACTGGACTGAACTTCACAGCCAGATAAGCATCAAGATAAGCCAGCCAGATAAGCATCAAGATAAGGCACCCAGATAAGCATCAAGATCTGGGAGGGGATGGCTGCCCTGCATGCCCAGCTCCACTGACCAGGCCCAGGGAGCCCAGTGTCAACACAGAGGCTCTTATCACACATGTGGCCTCTAAGCTAAGAGCTGGCCAATTTTGAGGGTCACTGTGACCTTGAATGCTAAGCATGGAGCAGTAACCATAGTGGCCTGTGGCTTGGAGGCTGTTCCCCATTTTTCTGGCACTATGTGAGCCTCCCTGATCTGGTGTGATTTAAGGAAGATAAGGAACTGGGGTATGTCCTCCATGTCAGAGTCTGTACTGAACTTTTTACCCATAGGGCACCCTAGATGTAAACCATAAAGAAATCACTGCCCTGGTTGTGTTTTTCCTCCTTGTATCTCTCCTTCATCCAGAGGTGGGGCTGCACTGACCACAGAACTGGGCTCTTCATTTCCAATCCCAAACACTGCTGTTCTAGAGACAAATGTGACAGTGCATGTGAAAACTGGAAATGGTAAGAGAGATGAATGTTGCTATTCTCCGATAAGATGATTTTCATTTGTTTGGATTTCCCCCACAGATTCAGGACAATCTGACCAGCCTGGACAAGGAAGGAGACTTGGGGAAATTCTGATGAAAGTCCTTTGGGCTGTAAGTTTCATGAGGGTAGGACTTGTGTCTGCCATGCCCACTTCTGAGCCTCCAGTTCCTGGCACATAGCGGGTGCTCGATATTCCCTTGTTTGCTGATTGATGGCAATAGTAGTGCTGTTCAGCCCCTCTACAAAGACTCCCTCCCTTACTCGACTGGCAGCTATAGCCCAAGTGGCCTGCAACGTCCTACACAGGTGAACAAGACACAGGCTGAAAGGGGCCGAGGCTGTGAGTGAATGGTCTATGAGTCAATTCTAGGCCCTAGGGGCCATGGGGCTGGATGTGAGGAGTTCATCCAGGAACAGGTGTTGAAAAGCATCAAGCTGGGTGATAACACAGCAAGGGTTTGTGAGGAGGTGGTGGGAGGTGAGAGAGAGGAGGATGCAGAAAACAGGGGAGAAACGTAAGCAGAGGCTAGCCTGCCCACAGCTGGTACCCAGTGACTGTTGTTCAATAAGTAAAGAGAAATCAGTCGTTTCCATCTAGTTATTAAGGCCATGGCAGCCTCCATGCAGGGAGGTCTGGACTCTTCCCCAAGAAATTCTCATTAATGGGGCTCTCATTGATCTCTTTCTCCAGGACAGGAAGCTCGGGATCTTGGTGAAGACCTGGAGGGGTTCCATTTTCCATCCAAAGGAGGCAAGGCCCTGGGTGGCATTGTTACACAGGAGGGGCCCCCAGAGCCCCCTTCAGGCAGAGGAAGAGAAGACTGAGCTGGCCTCCATGTGGTCCTGCTCTCCCCATCTTCCTGGGATGGGTGGTCTCTGTTTGGGTCTGCGTGGGAGATCAGAGGCAGTCCTGTGGTCCAGCCCTGGCCTTGAATGCTCCCCCAGCTTGACCCTGGCCTAAGCCCTTCCCACTGAGCTTCTGTGAGGCTGCACCTCTGGAGCTGCTGCCTGGCTTTGGGTGGCTGTGCTCTCACACAGGTGCGAGCCTGAACTTGGCTCTCTGGGAGTAATCCCCAGCTTGGGGCTGCAGAACCTTGGAGGAATGGCCACCATTTTCTTCATGCAAAGGCATAGTTTAACAACAAGTAGCCACATGAGTGGCAGTCCTGAGAGGGTGCCTGTCCATACTTAGTCCTGTCAGTGGGGGCGGCTTTTTCTGAGGCAGCTACCCCTGGGGACATGATTTCCAAATGCAAACTTCCAGATGAGGCGCTGTATTAGTTTCCTATGGCCACTGCAACAAATTCTCACCAACTTAATGGCTTAAAAGGCTGGAAATTTATTCCCTCACAGTTCTGGAGGCCGGAAATCCAACATCAGTTTCCCAGGGAATCTGTTTCTTGCCTCTTCCAGCTTCAGTAAGTGCATTTCTTGGTCCATGGCCTCTTCTTTCATCTTCAAAATATACAAAAATATAATTGAAGGAAATACAAATAAACCAAGATAACAGGAAAAAATTAGCATTATCTAATATTCACCACCCAGTTACAACCACCAGCAACCATTTGGTGTACATTTTAATAGGCTTTTTACTATGCAAATTTGTATAGTTTGTAAAATAAAAAAGGGATAATGCTATACATAAGATTTTTTCCCCTGTTTTATTGAGATGTAATTGGCATATAGCACTGCATATGTTTAAAGTATACAGCACAATGACTTGACTTGCTTATGTTGTGAAATAGTCATCACAATAAGTTTAGTTAACATCCTTCATCCCTCTAACGTGGTTTGTCTTGGTCTCTGCAGTGCAGGGGGTGCTTCAGCCTCAGTTCTCTGTTCTAGGATTTTCTCAGTGGTGTCTTGTTCATGAATAGTTGTTAGTCATTCTTCTCATGAGGGGGAGCAAAGTCGGGAATGACCTATGTTGCCATATGGGTGACGTTACTCTCCCACACATGAGATTTTGTACCTGATTCTGTTACTTGGTCATCTATGACTGTCAGGAAATGCTAGTCATCATTTCAATGGCTGCTTCTATTTTGTCATTTGCATGTGATATATGAACTTACAAGAATTTACTTATTGATGCTCTTTTTGCTTTATTTCAAGGTTGTTCTCATTTTTAAATTTTTTGCTAGTGTATACCATACTGCAATGAACAACCTTTAAGTACTTGTCTCATTTTCTGAGAATAAGTACATAAACTGGGTTTGCTAGTTCAAAGCATACTTGCATTTTTTTAACTTATTGCACACGTTAGCAAATTGCTATCTAAAAGGATAGTACCAATTTATGTACTCTATATCAAGAAATTTCTATGGCAGTTTCTCCACATATATGCCCAAACAGAATATTGTCCTTTTTTTAAATTGTTGCCAGTCCAATAGGCTAAAGTGTTAACTTGATGCTTTGATAATTTTCTCTTTTGGGAGTGAGAGCATGCAAATAGCCAGTTAAAGTTTTTCGCCTGGTTTTCTACAAGGTTCCTAAAGATCATATTTATGTTTATATCATACTCCATTATGTGGATATACCGTAGCTAATGGTTTCCACTTTGTTATTTAGGTTGTTTCTCATTTTTGACAATTTTAAATAATATTGCGATGAGCATCTTTATGCTCAAAGTTTTTTGTAGAAATGTGTGAAGGTGTGAGTGTGCCCGTGTTTGTGTGTGTGTGTGTTTCACACTGTTTACAGGATAGAGTCCCAGCAGCAGAATTATTGTGTCATATTGTTACCGGCAAAGGGAGGGTCCTCTTCTCAATGCAAGACATGCCCATAGTAAGGAGGCAAAGTGGTGGGAGAGGAAGGATTTCTTTATTGCAGCTTGCTAGCAAGAGGGAAGATGGAGGACTAATGTCCAAAAGAATCATCTTACACAACAAAGACTACAAGCTGGTTATATAGGGGGTTGGTCTCCAGGTGGGGAAGGCAGCTGGTCTCTGGGTGGGGCCGCCATCTGATCTCCAGGTGGGGGCAGACATCTGCTCCCAGTTCCTGATAGCCCTTTGTTTTGTTGGATATGCATTAGAGAATAGAGCCCTCGCATACTCATAGATTTTTCTAAGTGGTACAAGATTCCCCCTAATCCAGAAAAGGGAATTTTTGAAATTCAGGAAGAGGATAGGATCCCAAAGTCAGGAAAGAGTTTGCACACCAGATTGGATTAGCTTTTTGTAGGAATCCTCCTCTGAAGAGAACCAACCTGGGATGAATTTGAAGTTTGCTCGCTGAGGTTAAACGATCCATTCTTTTAGTGACAAGAGTCCACTAAAATGTAGTCATTGAACTATTTTCTGTGATTTTGTGAAGTAAAGAGTAACTGGCAAAATGAAGGGCAGTGGCAAGGTGAAATAGTTCTAATTGTCTCCTTCACAAAATAAACTGAATGAAGGTTGGTTGAATAAATACAAAAGTAACACTCTGACTTCCATCTTTAGTGATAGCAGGCCAGGTTATTTGGACCAACCCTCTGAAGAAACAAATTTAAGGGAAAAACAGGGGGAATCCAACTTTTGAAAGCATTGACAAACTGACAAGACAGCAAGGGACTGTCAGGTTAAATTTTGGATTTAATTCTGAAACCCAGAAAGATAAGCAGAAGTCGAGACAACTCAAGCTGGTTTTGCCCTGAAGGTATTTGCCATCTAAATAATTGGGCCTTCGGTTTTGGTGATTTCTTGGGGAAAGAGGGATAAAAGTGAAGGCCCTGGGTCCTACCAATATGGAGACTCAAGTAAGAAAGTGTCCTCATGTTAATCTGGGGCCCCACAGGCTGCCCTTTAGCCTAACAGTGAGCAGACGCAAATCTACCCTCTACCCTCAGCAGAGAAGATAGCCTTGGTACTGAACAATGCAGGAAAATGGAGAAAAGGGAAAAACAACCAGATTCTGAGAAATTGTGACCAGGGACACCCTTCCTGAAGATTTGCAGACTAGGTTCTCATTGGGTCTCCAGCAGTGGTCTTGATTTCCAGGTGGTTTAGAAGGGAAATGACTCCAGGGGCCAGGCAGAAGCCATTGCAAATCCTCTCTGAAGAAGGTACCTTTATTTCAGGCCTTGGGAAGCCTGCCACCCTCGGCCCCTACCCACCACACATGCAAAATCTTTTGAAAAAGTATCAAACTGCACATAATCAAAATGCCAAAGAATACATGAAAACGTGACCCCGTGAACGAAAGCCAGCAGAAATAACTCTTAGTAGGGACAGATCAGCAACTATGTACTTGAGATTTAGAATTATCTTGCACATATTATAATACAAACTTAAAAATGACTGCAGGAAACAGGAAAATATGAAGTGTCATTACTGACTGGATAAAGAACTAGATAGAATTTCCAAATATAAAAAACAAAATTGTACTGAAACCAAAGTGAGTTTCCTCCTGGCAAGTGAAATCAGACTCTCCACCAGAAGGAGTTGACTCACACAGTAAGGTGTATTTGCATCAAATGGGAGACCATGAGGAATCATTTCCGGAGTCATGGGGTTCCCGAACAAAGGGAAGAAGGGACTTTTATTTTAGTTGGAGAACGGGAGTTTCAAAAGGGAGAGGTGGATGGGGTGGGCCTGCAGGTGCAGCAGTTAAGTTTGCATGCTCTGCTTTGGCCGCCTGGGGTTAGCCGGTTCGGATCCCTGTGTAGACCTACGCACCATTTGTCAAGCCATGCTGTGGCAGGCATCCCATGTATAAAGTAGAAGAAGGTGGGCATGGATGTTAGCTCAGGGCCACTCTTCCTCAGCAAAAAGAGGAGGATTGGTGGCAGATGTTAGCTCAGGGCTAATCTTCCTCCAAAAAAAAAAAGGGAGAGGAGGGTGTTCACTTGAGCGGGCTAAGATGGGAAACATGCTTCCACATACTGCAGGTTCATAAGGCCTAAGCTCCTCCTGGAGAGATCTTAGCACTTAAAATGAGGCCAAGGTCATAGGCATAGCTCTCCTAGTGAGGCTTGGTCGGGTTCAGAGTGGTTGGTTGCATCTCCTTAACATAACAAAAGGGAAGAAAAATGATTTGGTAAAACAGTCAAATGCTTTCAAACCCCGCCTTGAACTCCTCAGGGTAATTAGCCGTGACAAAATAACAACATTATAAACGAAGTGGGGGGATTTGCTTGCACATTGAGGACACCAGAAAAGAGGATTCTTAAGTGGAAGAAATATCTGAAGAAATTATTAGAGTACAATACAGCAAAAACAAAACTAGCCTAGTAACTAGAAAGTATTAAAGAAAAATGAACATTGTTTCTGTAAAATGATAATCACAATTTCCAATGTGTTAACAAAACAGGGTGGAATTAAAATCCACAATTTTGGGAGAAGGTAAATGAGATTAAAAGGGCTGTGTTTCCTGCATTTTCAGGGAGAAGGATAAACCTACTGATTAAATTTAGTCTTTGATAAGTTGTGGAGACATCCTGTACTTTTATGTAACCACTAAAACAATATAAGCAATGCATAACTTCCAAAGAGTAGAAGGGAAAAAAGGAAAGGTAAAAAGTAATCCATCCAAGACAAGGTGAGAAAGAAGAGGGAAAAAACCCACAGAATAGTTGGGAGAAATGCAAAACATAAAGTAAGAGCAGACTTAAAAGCAAATGTATCCATAACTACGTCAAATGTAAGCATCCTGAATACTCCAGTTACATTCAAAGAATCAAGTCAGCTGTGAAAACAGACATAAATATGTGCTCTGTGCAATAGACAGGTCTAAAAAGCTGAACGTAAGAGAAAGGAAATGGATCTACCATTATTGGCAGTAACCGTAGAAAACCATTGTAGGTGTATCAATACCAGACAAAAGTGACTTCAAATCAAAAGTGTCTGTGAAGAGAAACAGGGTCCTTTCACAACGATAAACAGATCAATTCATCAGGAAGACAAAGTGATTTTAAATTTTAAGGCACCTATTATATGGCCAGAAAATCTACAAAACGAAAATTGAAAGAACTCCAAGAAGATAAATAAACCTACCATCACCTCAAGAATTAGTATAGCAAGTAGACCATAAAAGAATTCCATAAGGATATGGATGATTTAAAGAAAACAAGGACAAGTGGATCTAATAGCATATTTAGAACATTGTATCCAATATGACAAATAAAAATGGCAAGCAATAGAATATATTGGAGTATACAAGGAAGCCATTTAGTACAAACCTAATTCAGCCTGACTTTGTTTTTTCCAAAAGGGCCTGGCTGTGGCTGTTGAGCACCCACTGTATATCTGCTTAGACATTTCCTATGGCCAGAACAAAGGCCCTTGAGATAAAGGTGCAACTTCCCCCCACATTGGCATTTCCTTAGGGATAAGCATCTTTCCTTAGGCTAGGAACTGATTGCTGCACTCACCTTTGACCACCCAGCTCACCTGTGACCACTCAGCTGGAGACAACAGACTGCCACCCTGCTGTGTTCACTGAGACAGAAGACCTACCTGCTGTTTCCATCAATTGCTGTGCCTACAGAGCAGTCATGCCACTATTGTAAAAGGGACATTTCAATCATATGTGAAACATCCTCTTTAAGGGTATATAACCATCCTGTATACCCCCACTTCTATGGAGTGCTCTGTTCCTTTGTGGGAAGACTCTCCTGGGTTATAATCCTCAGATATAAGCTCAGAATAAATTCACCCAAATTTTCATTTATAGATTGGTTATGAATTATTTTCATCAACACACATGTGAAACATCCTGTTTGGGGGTATATAACCACTCTGTATACCTCACTTCCTTGGTGCCCTTTCTTCCTTTGGGAAGAAAGGTCCCAGGCCATGGTCCTGAGATTTCAGCTCAGAATAAACTCACCCAAATTTTCATTTATAGATTGGGTATGGATTATTTTTGTCGACACATATTAAGATATTTTTAAAATACACACAAAACTTTTGCCAAAATTGATCATATATTGGGCCATAAAGCAAATCTTGAGAAACTCTAAAAATGCAAATCTTGGGAATATTTTCTGGCCACAACATAATTAACCTAGAAATCAATAAAATGGTAGCTAGAAAAATCTTCATAATATTAGAAAAAAATAAATACACTTTTAAATATCCCATGATAAAATAAAATTTAAAAAGAAATAGAACATGTTTTGAGTTGAATAATAACAATAACAGTACTTATTAAAAATTGTGGAACACAGCTAACGCAGGTAGAGAAAAAGTTATAGTCTTAAAACTCACATATCACAAAAAACTGAAATTGTTGGGGTGATCATCTATCCCCAGAAGTTAGGAATAAATACGTGAATAAATTCAATGAAGTGGGCCGAAGAAATAATAAGCAGCAGAAGTTAATGAAACAGTAGGCAAACATACAACAGAGAGGTTTAATAAAGCAAGTATTAATTATTTGAAAAGGCTGATAAAATTGACAAGCCTCTGGAGAAACTAATCATGAAAAAAAGAGAGGAAGTCCAAATATTTGAGATCGGGAACTAAAAAGGGAATATTTTTACAAAGCTGAAGACCATTAAAACATAAGCCAAGAATGTTATGAAAAACTTTATGCAAACACATTTTAAATTTTAGACAAAATAGAAATATCACTGCCTAACACCTACTCAAGAAGGAATTGCCACCTTAGGTAATACTGGAGCTATCAAAGAAATTGCATCAGCCATCAAAAATTTTCCACATAGGGAACTGACCTAGACTGCTTCACTGTTCATTTCTACCAAAATTCGAGGAAGGAAAACTTCGAATCTACAAATGCTTCCAGAAAAGAGAAAAAGAAGGAACGCTACCACCTCGTTTTATAAGGCTGGCATAACCTTGACACAAATAACAGGATAAGAAAGGAAACGTGCAGGTCAACCTCATGCATGATTCTTAGACACAAAACCCTAAACAATATCAACTCTCAAAACTAGTCCAACAATACATAAAAAGGTCACAAGCAATTTAAGTTTACATCAATAGTGCAGATCTCATTTAAACTTAGAAAGATCAACTAATGCATTTTGCCACACAAACAGATCTAAGAGAAAAATTATCTCACTAAACAGAAAGGCATTTCACAAAAATCAACATCCACTCATGATCACAAAGATAACCTGTTATCAGACCAAAACAGAAAGAAATTTCCTGAATCTAACAAACGGTATCTGTAAAACCTACAGAAACCATTTAACCAATCCCTCCTCTAGTAAGATAACCAAGGTTTCTATCCTTCCCTCAAGATTGCAAGAAAGCCCTTCCCTCTCGGCTGCTTTGCACACAGTGTGCGATCCTGGTGTTCTCCAGCTCTTTCTCTTGGGCAGGCTTGAGTCTGGAAATGACCCCAAGTGGGATCCTTTCAGGAAGTCTATGGAGATTCAAGGGGGAGAATATGAAGAGTAGATCCTAGAGAGAGAGAGGGGCTGGGCTGCAAAGGGGAGGGTTTGCAGCCCTGCTGGCTCTTTTTCTACCTTTAATGCCCCTTCCCTGGGCCTGATGCTCTGACTCTCCTGTTGTTCCTGTATTTGGGGCCCTGGGTTCTCTTGTTCAGGGGAGATCATCAGGGCTCAGAGGTCAAGCTCCTCTCCTGCCCTGAGAGGGCACACCTGCAAACCACTGCTAAGTAGTGGGTCCAGGAGAGAGAGAGGTCAGTGTGATGGTCCCTCACTGAGCTGAAGGCGGAAAAAGCTTTGGCTTCTCCAGGTTTTGGGCAACAAGAGTCAGAAATTGTCGGATACAGTGTGGGGGTAGCAGTTTGGCCTCAAGGGATCTGTTCATTTTCAAGAAAAACTGAGAAGGAAGAACTGATATTCCCAGTTATTCTGGGATATTGTTCCCTGTGGAACAATAAATAAAAGTTCCCTTTAGGCCCTCTCCCCAGGAAGAGTTTGTTCCTTAGTCCTTACTGGCCAGGACCAGACTCTCTCAGTCACTCTTTAACTTACTGATACAGCCCCTTTTCCTTTCATGACTAAACCAGCTAGGCGCACTCTTTCTCTCTCTATTTCTCTCTCTCTCTCTTTTTTCCTCTGAGTTGATGCCCCATCTCTACTACTTGCCCCTCCAGTTTTGGTCTTGAATAAAAGAGCAAGTTCCATGAGGCATGAAACTTGGTTCCCCAAGGGAAAACTGAGGAGCCAGATCATATCAGCCAGCCAGCTACAACCTCATCCCAATGTCCATCAGAGGAAAGACAGCAAAGGCCAAAACATTCACACTGCTGAAAGCCCACTAATTTCTGGATTTCCCACTTCCAAATCCTATACAAGATTTGCTCTCTTGGTTCAGAGACACTGTTCTTTACAAATACAGCTCTCTCTTAGCAAGCAATCAATTCAGATTTTGTTTCAGACATTGAATACTCTTCTCTTCCTGTGACACACCTTGCAATTGTTCTGGAGAAGTTCCATGTGCTGACTAAGCTTGCTGAGAAACTTGCCTTGTTTCTTAGCAGCTTGCTGTGAAGTAGCGGCCAACTGAGATAATGTCACATATCTCACTGCATTGCATCTTTCCTTGACTTAATCCTTTTTCCTCACTGTCATTGTCAGCCTTGTACCTCCCAAATAAATTGTTCCCACCATAATCTTTGCTTCAGGCTCTGCTTTCTACAGGAATTACAACAGAACAAAGTGGGAAAGTGCAATTTTTGGCATTACTTCCTTGAATCTCAGGCCAGGAGTTCAAGCTCAGAAGGAGTCTTCTCATAAGTTACTAAGAAAATAATCCTCCTGGATATCCTTCCATTAAAATTTTTTCTCCACCTGGGATTCCCTTCTGGCAGTCTTGGAATATTTCTCCCCTCTGTTTAACCACAGTTTATGTTGGAAGGCCTTTTCTTATTCCTTTTACAATGAGTTTCTGGGAAGTGAACCAGAAATTTCGCCTAAATGCTTTCTATTTAGGTAAAGTAAAGCCAGCATGGCAGCCTTACGAAGAGCATTCTGAGATTCTCAGACTCACTGAGGGAAGGAAGCATTACATGGGCCTGCTAAAGGTAAAGCATCTGGTGAGGAAAATGAGACGTCTATATTGGCAAATACTTTACTAACAAAAGAAGAGTTGGGGCTCATCCTAGAAAGTCACCAGAAAAAACTGTTGGCCTCAAATGGGAGCCCCTTTCTGTATGAGACTTGGGGGCATTGAGATGAGATTCCTTGCTTCTGCTGAGAAGCCAAAGCCATCAGTGGTCAGATGACGCTGGTGTAAGCCATGGTCAGAGGCATTTACAGATGGAGTGGGAGTATTGCTGAAGAGGGCTTGCTCCAGTTACTAAAGATCGAGTGATTTAAAAGAACAAACCACATTGATTTTGCCCACAAATCTGTGTTTTGGTCAGGTTTTAGTGTGAATGGCTCCCCTTTGCTCCTCTTGGAATCAAGGGAGTCTTGAAGCTTGGAGGCCAGAATCACCTGAAGGCTCGCTCACACACACCCAGTGGTTTGTGCTGGCTGTCTGATAAGCACATCCCTTCCTCTCCACGAGGGCCTCTCAAGTAGGGTCTGTGCATGGGATTGTCGGGTCTTCCTCGCAATGTGATGCTTGGCTTCCCCAGAGTGAGCACCTCCCTAAAGCCAGCCAGGCAGAAGCTGTGTTCTTTTTATTACCTGGACATTAAAGTCATAATGCATCCATTCTACCCTATTTCACTGCTTGGGGCCTTCAAAAGGCACCCCTGGCCCCAATTAAATAGGAAAAGGCATAGACCCCACCTGTGAGGGGAGGAGGGTTGCAGTCCTTTAGGAAGAGCCTGTGGGATGGTAGATATACAGAGGCCATCCCAGCAAAGCACAATCTTTCACGCTGCTTAAGGTGCCTGTAGAGTTGGTCAGAGGCTCTGATGTGTCTAAGCCCAGGTCACAGCCTTTGATTGGCTGGAGTCTGCTTTCTCCACATCCTGGCCTGACAATGGAAGAGTGCTGATTCTCCCCAAAGTTATTCTCCTCAATGAATTACTGATACCACGTGAAATGGGAACAGATGCCAGGTAGTCAAAGCAGTATTCTCACACCACTGCCCAGAGAATGACATTTCTGATATCCTGATACCATTTTCTAAATGAGTTCTCTTGATTATCTCCCCATGATGGAAAAAGAGGAGTGAGTCATGGAACTGAAAATACTGTTGGTTCTAAACATGTTGATCCCAATTCTCTTAAAAAGCGATAGAACCTTAGCTAGAGAAACAAAGCACAATGTCAGTGGTGAGTCTGGCAGGGGAGCCACAGTGAACCAGAGGGAGGTGTCCAAGTCGTGCCTGTGTGGGGTGGGGAAGGTGCTCACACCAGACCTCCCTCCTGTGTGGACACCCTCCTCACCTCACATTGGCTCAGACACCCTGCACTGGGCAGCACAGCGTGGGGTGTCAGAATACCTGTGAGGTGAGGATGGCAGCCCAGTGCAGGGAGTGGATGCCCGAGTAGGGTGAGCAGGGCGTTCACACTAGCGGCTGGCCTAGTATGTGGTATTGGAGCTCAAGTGGGGAGACAGACAGGGGGCAGGCTGGTGCCATTTGTCACAGCAGGCTGATTAGGGTGAGGTGGGCTTCGGCACGAAGGGACTACTGATGTGGAATGCCAGATCCTACATGGAGCAAGGAGGGGACCCACACAGGGGATGATGGGGACGTGGGAGACTTGTTTTATAAATCTATGTGGGGAATAATGAAATCAGTAAGCATGTTAAGCCTAACGGTATTAAGAATATCTTAGAAAAATTCTTCCCTGAAAACAGACAGGCACTGACTCATGAACACACAGAGAGACCAATCAAACAGAATAGAAAATCCAGAAACATTCCCAAGTGCATATGGAAATGTACTTTTTCATAAGGGGGCATTTCAAATCATTGGGGAAATGATGGGCTTTTTCATAAATGATAGTGAATCAACTAGATATTGATTTGCTAAGAGATTAAATTGGAGTCACATTTCACACAAACCACCAACAGAAACTCCAAACAGACAAGAGATTCAAATATAAAAAATAATATCATGCATGCACTAGAAATAAACATGGGTAAATTCCTTTATAAACTTAGAAAGGGGAAAGCCTTCCTAGGAATGACTCTAAATCCAGAAACATTAAAAGAAAAGATTGGTAAATAAACTACAATAGATAAATAAAAAGCTTCCTTAATTTGTATGTCAAAAAGCACTGTAAGCAAATTCAATATACAGACAGCAAACTTGGAAAAAAAACCATTGCAACATATACCACAATTAAAGAGCTAATCTATCTAATATATAAAGAACTCTGATAATTCAAAAGAAAAAGATCCAGAACCTGATAGAAGAATGGGCAAAAGACAAGACAGTTTCCAGTAAAACATAATTAAAACATAATGAAGAGTCTCAGCTCACTCTGATTAAGAGAAATGGAAATAAAATATGGAAAAAAATGGAAATAAAAGTTCTACCAAGACACTCTATTACATCTCATAAGTGGCCAAAAATTCTAAAATTAAAGAGCACACTCCATGGGCAAGGCTGTTTTCTTTGGATTGGTGTTGCAGGATATGTCTTTATTTTTTCTTCCATAATTTTGCTCTCATCCTATCCATGTCTTTGTATTTGAATATCTCCTGTAAACAGCCCAAAATTGGTCTTGCATGTTTTATCCACACTGACAATCTCTGCCCTTTAGTTGGACTGTTTAATCTGCTTACATCGAATGCAAATACTGATAGGGGTAGGTTGAAGAATATCATATTGCTATTTGATTTCTACTTGTGTGATTAACGTTTTGTTCTTTTGTTCTTCTTTTCCTGCCTTCTTTTGTTGTATGTGATTCTTTCTTTTTTATCGGCTTTTGGTTAGATTTCTAAATAGTGTTTTAGTGTGTTCTGTAGGATTGCAATATGCCTCCTTCACATATCACAGTCTACTTTGAATTAATGTTATACCACTTCACATAAGAACATTGTAATAAAATATTTCCATTTATCCTCCCTCCCACCCTTTGAGTTATTTTTGTCATACATTTTGCTACCTTATTGCATAAATCCTACAGCATTTTTGCATTAATAGTCATTAACCTTTGAAAGAAATTTATATAAAGTCTTTTATATTTGGTCTCATCTTACACGTTTATTTCTCTTTTGTCCTTCATGCCTACAATGGGGATCATTTCCCTTCAGCCTGAGGAACTGCTTTTAGTCTTTCTTGCAGTGCAGGGCTGATGGCAAGAAATTCTTGTACCTTTGTTTTTCTAAAAATGTCTTTACTTTGCCTTCATTTTTAAATAGTATATTCACTGAAGATAGAATTCAGATATAGGTTGCCTGTTCCTTTCAACTATTTAGAAATGTCATCCCAGTGTCTTCTGACTTCCGTCGTTTCTGATGAGAGCTCATTGTTACTCTTATTGGTGTTGATCTTAAAGTAACATATATTGCTTTCCTGTCTGTCTACTTTCAGCCTTTTCTCCTTATCTTTGTCTTTTTTTTTTTTTCCTGAAGAGGATTAGTCCTGAGCCAACATCTGTGCTTGTCCTCTTCCATTTTTTATACGTGGGACACCTACCATAGCACAGCTTCACAAGCCATATGTAGGTCCACACCTGGGATCCAAACCCGCGAACCCTAGGCCAGCAAAACAGAGTGCATGAACTTAACTGCTGCACCAGTGGGTGGACCCCATCTTTGGTTTTGTCAGTTTGGCTGTTATATGCTTTGCCCTCCCCGAGGTTCACTGAGCTTCCTGAATCTGTGGATGAGGAAAGTAGTCTAGCAATAGGCCTATGATGAAAAGGAACCAGTGGTTGCACTTCTTTTATGGTGAAATGTGTTTGTTGGACAAAAGCAGCATTGTGTGGGATAGCAAGACAGGAAATCAACCCTGTGAGTTCTGTAAATCCACAAAGGGGGAGCCGGCAGAAGTATGGTGGTGGGCAGGAAGACAGAGCCACCCCAAGACATGATCCCAAAAGAAATTAGCAAGATCTCACTTTCCTTTGGGCCTCTCTCCCCCAGGAGCTTGCCTGGTGGTTCTCTCCCTGCCGTCCTGGGACCCAGCTCTTCTTGTGGGTCTGGAGGGAAGAAGGGGAGATGGGAGTGGGTTTGGGTGAGTAGAGGCATTTCCTTGAGGTCATTCCAGAGATCTTTTATTGATTTCTATTTAAATTTTCATTACAGAGGTACTTGAGGAACAGAAGGATTGTTTCCTCAAAGGCAGGGGTGGGGCAGGGGACACTTCCACAGACAAAGGAGATTTGAAGGAATCAGCATGATTAGGGTGCTTTCCCACCCCCATCCAAATGTGCCCCTGAGCAGACCTCAGCTCACTAAGCCAGGTGCTGGAATCCTTGTCACAGAAGGGTTGCACAGCAGGCCAGAGGTTTTCTCTCCAGGGAGGAGCCTGAGCAGAAGCTCAGCTCTTGTTCAGGAGTGCCAGGAAGTCATCACGGGGCGGGGGTTAGACAACATGTCAGGGCTCTTGCTGGCCTGGCTGTCAGGGCGCCTGGGCTCAGTCCAGGCTCTGTTCTAACTCTGTGGTCCCTTCAGTCGGCCACTGCCCCCTCCTGGGACTGTGTCCCTCCCTCATCTCTCACAGGAGGAAGACCTGCAGCAGGGTCCTCAAACTCGTATGAAAACCACAGAACCATTTCCTCAAGTAAATGTGATATCTAAACTCAATATGCATGTGCTGGGCTAATTTTTTGAATATTATTTTTGTTTTGCTTTTGGCATTTTCCTTTTTGTTTATTTCCATCAAGGAGCCACGTTCTTAGTATGTCTTCGAAGCAGGGATATCTTTTCAGCTCCAGATCACAAGCTGCGTGTCCTCACTGCTCTGCGCTTGTGAAAGTACCAGCAGTCATGAAGAGATTGTGTTGCTGCCTACTTTGTGCACAGCAAGGTGGGAAAGGCCATGCCTGTGAGGGTTACATGATCCCAGAGTACATACTCATTGTCATGATAGGGTAGTGCTGTGTGTGTTTGGAGCAGGAGCTCAGAGTTGGAACGTATGCTCAGCTCCCAGGTAGTGCCCCATATGAGGGGCAAGCCCTTGGAGAGATGGCTGCTGGGAGTGTTTCCTAAGCTTAGCCCAACTCAGGGAGATCTTCATTCAGCAAAGGATCCCATACTTTATGTGTGGGCCCCAAGCCAAAAAACTCCTAAAGTTGAAAAATCTGGGTGGTCTGGAACCTGTGGATGCAGCAGTAACCACGGTGGCCTAGAGGCCAGCAGTGATTAAGAAGGACAGGCTGAAAGGGACTCAGGTTATCAAGTGACCAGGTGGCCACTGGTCCCTATGACCCTCTAGGACAGGGCATGAGCTGAGCTGGCATCTCAGGGGAGAGGCCCTGCTGGAATCACACGCGGCTCTGGGTGTCTTAAGCAGGAGCGCTGTAAGGAAGGGGCCAACTCAGATCAGGCTTGTCTGGAGGGGACAAGAGTTGGTGGACACTGAGATCTCTCAGTGGAAAGCAGGGATGGAGAAGAAGGGGCAGCCAGGAGACTGGAGGGCAAGCTGGACCCCAAGGTCAAAGGAGGGCAGGGAGGAAACTCAGGCTGGGTGAGAACGAGGAGCTTCTCCAGAGACCCACCCTGACTCCGCGCCAGCTCCCTGGCTGTGGGAGAGAAATGTCCTGCTCAGGCAACCTCTGCCCTCCCCAGTGTGGGTGGCTATGATGTTGAGCTGCAGCCCCAGGCTTGCCTGCTTGGTGTCCTGCATCCATGGTGTCATCCCTCTTCCTGTCTGCCATATAACACAGGGAAGGAGGTAAGAAGTTCACCCTGAGCCCCAGCTCTAGAGAGGTTCATGTTTTCTCCTGATGGTGCTCAGCTGCAGCCCTGGCAGAAGGGCAGGCCCAGACAAAGGTGAGGGTCAGAAGGAGCTGGGGAACAGCTTTGTTTGAGGTTTGGGAGAGGTGGTGGGGGAGGCAAAAGAGGAGGAAGCAGAAAACAGCAGATTTGTGTCCTTGACCTTTTAAGGACAGAGTTAGTGCCTGTGAATGAGGGTCAGTGAATAAACAAGAAACCAGCTCTTCCTACTCAGCTCAGAGACATTTATTTGGTTGCTGGTGACATTCTGGATCAGCTCCAGAGAAGGTGGGCTGGTTCCTACAGTTAGAGGCTTTTCATAGGATTTCATGCTTTCCTTTATCCAGGGCTGGAAGCTTGAGAGTTTGATGAAGACCCGTGGACTTGTCCTGTCATCTTGTCCATGGAGGGCAAGGCCCTAGAGCATGTTCTTACAGATGAGTGGGCTCCCAGAGTCCCCCTGTGGACAGAGAGTGCAGATGGCTGAGTCCATGCTCCCCCGGGGTCTGCACACCTGCAATCAAAGTGCCCTCTCAGTGAAGGCCGCCTGGGTTGCCTCCATGTGGGAGATCAGAGAGCAGGGTAGGACCCTGTGGGCCCCCTCAGCTGCCCAGTCCTGACCCTGGATATTGTCCCCGCTTCATTTCACTCAACGGGCGGCTCCTTCTCCTCCCCCAGGTCCCAGATCCTCTTCCATGAGGGCACTGTGAGACTGTGCTTTGGTCTACCATTTAAGGACATGCAAGCAGGCAGATGTGGAGGACACTCAGCATGTAGGGTGAGCCAGTTAACCAAGATGGGAGCCAGCTCTGAGGAGCCACCTGGTTTGACTGCTGCACACCCAGGGAGCACTTTTCTAACACCTGCGCCCAGCGTGGGGCAGAGTGTTGCAAATTCATCTTCTGAATGGAGCACCATGTTTGGATGCATCACAGACCCCAGGTAGGCTCCCAGAAGACCTGTGACTCCCCACTCTGGCTTCTCCCCCCTTCTCTTTCCAGAAGGAAGATCAGAGTCTAGCGGGTGGAGGAGTCCCTACTGCTGGGGTCTCCAGGTCCCGAAACACGCCCCTCCCCAAGCTCAGCTAGGCGGATGCCCAGTCTCACCTCAGAGGAAGTCTTCCTTTCCTTCAGGTCCCCCATGCACAGCAGAGTGCTACTATTGTAATGATCATATAAGTGGGATTGGCACACCTCGTCCTACTCCACAGTCAGCTCCACCTCCCGCAGCGTGTTGGAAACGATGCCTTTTGGGGCGATTTGCCCTCAACTGGCCACATGGCACACATCTATGGGTCTCACCTGAGCTGTGCCCCTGGAGATGCTGAGGGGCCGCACAGCTGCAGTCAGCTTGGCTTTTCTCTCCAACTGATGAGAAAATGCAAGAAAGTCCAGGTCAGCCACTGGCCTCCTAAGCCTGGACACCGCGATGGGGCTGCACTGACTTCCCTCTCCCCTGAGCCACTGGGACTAGTCAGGTGGCAGGGATGGGAAGGAGTGAAGGGACAGGCCACAGTGGGAGGGGAAGCAATCTGGACCCAGGTGAGCAAGAGCAGCAGGGAGGTTCCCTTACCTTTAGTATCATGATGTCGTTGAAGAAGTCTCCAGGAATATAGTCTGGGTGGCGGATGGCTTCTTTCACAGGGATGACCTGCAGGGTCCACTCTTGATTCAGGATGTCGTGGGCCCCCAGAGTCACGCTGACTGAGCTGCAGAGAAAGGAGAGTGTGGATGTGGGGACAATTGGTCACAGGAGATCCAGCCCTGGAGTCATGATGGGAGGGTGACAACTGGAGCAGGGCAAGGCTACTGCTAGGGGAAATCGAGACAACACGAGACCTTGGTTCTAAGTGACTGTGTGTCCTGTCCTTCTCAAGGACACTGAGAGGAGGGCTTCAGGAAGCTTTCTCTTGCTCTCAGGCAATATTGTGAAAAGACTCTGAGTTTGCCTTTTGAACAAAATGCATGTTTTCATCCTCCACAGCTGCTTTAGTTGGCCAGTGTGGTCTCTCTTCTCAACTGAGCCACTTGCTCTCACCTCTGACCCTCGGACTGCAAAGCTTCCCTGTCCTATTTCTCACTTTCCATGGCCCAATCATGCTCTCAGATGGCTCCTCGCAAGAGCTTTTCTGGCATTGAGTTACCAGAAGCTGAGGGAGCTCCAATTGCCTCCTGCCCATGGGCGGAGGACAGGGGACCCTGTTGGGGTCTCAGGAGGTTTCAGCTGTCTGTGGCCCCTCAGCATCCCCAGCAGTGAGCAGCTGTCATAACACCGTCCAAGTCCACAAGGACACCGCCACATGTCTTGACCATCCCGTTCATGCGAGCCTGAACCAACGACATGTAGGGGCGGGAGTGGGGTCTGACCTCATGTCCTCCAATGACGATTCCTGAAAAGAAAAACTGGAAGATGGACTTTCTAGAAGCAGCTGTGGTGAGGAGGGAAGGCTCCGGAAGGTGGCGATTGGGGGTGTCGTCTACAATGCCCTGCAGACACCAGACGAGAATCCTCCCAGGTTCTCCCTGGAGCAGAATAACCTTTTTGGGATGTGGAGCCTCCAACCCCGCTTTGAGAAAGCAGAGGATGGTGCTTCTTGTCCCTGTCCTGCTTCAGACCACGTATGGGAGGGATGAGAGCTGTCTTCACAATGGTGAAGCCCCAGGGGATTGTGGACAGGGCTCTGCTGACGCCTTCTGTGTCAGGGAGTCTCCCAACCCTTCTGAGCCTTTGCTAAGGTCCTGACTGGTGCCCGTATCTAACAATCTGTCCATGAGCTTATGGAGTTGGATTGTCTACAATCCTCATGTCCTATGGGCTAACCTGTCCTGGGATCTCAGTAAACATTTTTTGACTGTGTGAATGAATGGCCTTCACTTAGCTTTCTGCTGAGGTTTGGTGGGGATCGTGCTTGTGGGATTGAAGGCCATCATCATGTAGGGAGGGCCCTGTGTGGAGCAGCCTATGGCTTGGGAAGGCGGGGGAAGGTGGGGTGGAAAAAATGGGATCCTTGGGCCTCTGGCAGAGCCAAAGCAACAGGAAAGCCCTGCATGCAGTCACCCAGCCCCTTCTGAGATCCACTGCTCCCTAGGGTCATCTCCTGGGAGGGGTGAGGGGGTAAGGGCACCAAGTGAAGCTGTTTCTTTAGCTGGTTCCAGTGACAATTCCTCTACTGCAGCTGGTTTGTCTGATCTGCCCTTTCCTGAGTTGGACTGAGGGATTTTAATTACTTATCTTTTAGAGGTCAATTTCCTCTGCCCAATGCCTTTCTATGAAGAGCCCACTTTCCAGTTGATTAGAGAGAGGCTCACATGCTAAATCTTTTAGTGAACACCCTTCCTTCCTGCCATCCTTGTTGTGTGTCTATGCAGCATCAAACTTGTTAGTCTGTTTGGGATGGGAGCTGGGTGCTAGAACTCTCTTGGTCTGAAATAGAGGAAAATCCGTAAGTGTGCTGGGTAGAAGGGTCAGGAGTCCAGAGGGTTTTCTGAGATGGGCTGGAGCCTCTGGCATGGGAATGGTCACTCACCTATTGCAGGCTCAGAGGGTAGAAGAAAGGCCAACAAGAGCAGGAGTGGATGCATGTTCCTTGAAAGGCTGCCCAGGTCAGAGCTGTTGGTCATTATTCCTTCTAAATACTTGGTCAGGGAGAGGAAGGCAGGGCTGTGGCCCAGGACCTTACAGACCTCCTCCATCTGTGCTGCTGGTTATCCTGCATCATCTGCAAGGTGATTTGTCGAAGGTCTCTGGCTTTGGGTAGGTGACAGAAGCAGTCTCACCACACTTCCACTCCCTGTGCTGAGTCACAAAGTGAAAGGAACAAGAAAGAACAAGAAAGGGCAACCTTTGTTGCAGCCAGTAGAGGAGCTGGAACCTAGGAGCCCCTCAGTGACCGAATCAAGAATGTCTCTTTTTCTCAGCTTTTGGCTCGTTTTCCAACTTGACGAAGTCATGAATAATTATTTAGCAAGCTAACATCAGACAGATGAGTGTGATGGCTCCTCCGCTTGAGAAGATGGCAGTCAGCTGGGGTAGACTGAAAATCGCTGGTACCAGCTGGTAAAGGCTGTAGTAGGGGTCTGCTTGGTAGTGGGAGATAGAGGCTGGACCTGCCTTAATAGCATGTAGAACTGGACACACCCAAATCCCAAATGGTAACCCCACTTCCTCTCGGGCCACCAGTCTAGGCTTGTATTTTGGAATATTTAAAATCCCCTCTTTCAATGTAAGTATTCTGTGGCAAACAGAGCTTCTTTTATCCCACGATTTTGAGCAAAGCTCCTGGAATTGATATTCCTTGAACCAAAAGAAACCATTAGCGGGTCTGTCAGAATTGAGGGGCCTGATTGGTTTATGCTTGGGTCTTGTAGCACGAGGTGGTGACTGTTACCCATATCATAGTGGCTGGTATCTGGGGAGGGGGTTCATCTCAAGAGATGCGGGTCACTTTTGCCAGGCAATGGGGAAATTGATGCCAATTGTCCTATAATTCCTATGCACTAAGAAGTCTGTCCGGGATGCAGTGAACCATGGCTCTGATGTCCTTGTGCCTAACAGTTATAAATATTTGCAAACAGATTATCCCAACACTCTCACCAGTGTGACAAGAGATGACGGAGTCATGGAAAGGGAGGCATCATGAGTTCTAACGGCCTAACCCCAATTCTGCTGAAGGAACAGCATCCTATGAAGACATGGAAAACAGAGGAAGGCAACCTGCTTAAGCATTAAGGATGAAGATGACTGGGTGGTGGAATTCTCAGGAATTTTAATGTTCATATTGCTGTATTCTGTTTCTACTGTTTTCCTCGATGAGTATGTAGTACTTTTCCACTCAGCATTCATTTTCCCGTAGTCAAACAAACTCATGAACGGCAAGCATTCAGAGACTAATTCTTTATGGTCTACCTTCTCTAAGGTGGATGTTTTCAAAAGGAAGTTACTTCTCTGAATCCTTTCTCATATAAAACAGACATTCTTGATGAATAGAAGAAATATTTGCTCAATAAGCTGTAGACTATAGCGTATTATGTTGATTGAAGTAGGAATCAACGATTTCCACTCTAGAGATGGGAGTTTAAGTCCCTGGCAGCCTCCCCTCCCTCCACTCTGCCCAGGGCAGTTCTGGCCTCTGTCCCTGAAAAGATGGATGGATAAATCCTGGGGGTACCTGAGTCTGGGCATGCCCACTGAAGTATTGTGCTTTTCTCCAGGCAGAAAGCTCGAGATCCTGGTGAAACTATGTCGAAGCTTCCCATTCTTTCTTGCAAAGGAGTCAATGCCCTGGGCCACATTGTTACACATGAGTGTGCTTCTGGAGTCCTTCTGTGCACAGAGAAGGGTGAAGTCTCAGTCAGAGGCCTCTGGATTCACCCTGCTCAGCATCCTTTTCTTCCTGGGGTTCTCCTGACCCCCTCTCAGGGCCCAGCTGTTCAGAGGGGTAGTGGCTGAGTGGTCACCATTCACCTTGGCTCTGAGTTTCAGGGAGATTGGTGGATCCCCTGTGATCCACCTGCACCATGAACCTGTGTCCTGGCTGTGCCCTCTCCAGCTCCACCCAGTCCAAGGCCCTCGTCTTGTTGTCCATGGACAAAGGTCAAGAGATTGGCTGAAGGAAGTAGCCTGGGTTAAACCTGCTGGGAACAGCAAGCCTCCACCTATGAGTGGACCCTGGTCAACCATTGGTTGTTTGGTGACAGAAATCCTGGCAATGTCACCCCAGCATCACTGTGTCCCTGGGGCAAGGATGGGAAGATTCTTTTCTCCTTAGGCTTGCAGCTGCCTTTTTTTCCTTAGGCTTCCCCACACAGCTGGGTGGAGTTTTTGTAGTTCTTGAAGAGGTCCTTGCACTTCTGCTCACTCTGCATTTCTAGATCCACCTTTTGCAGTGTGTTTGCCTTTTTACCACTTGCCATTTGTCCCCAGATTGCCACACTGCACCCCTGCCCGGGCCTCACCTAGTCCTCCCTCTGTGGCAGGATGATGGTCTTCACAGCCGAGTTGAGGCGAGGCTTGTTTTGAAGCTGGTCAGAAAGGTAAAAGATGGCAATTCGGGTCCCGCCCTCCAGCCGGGCTCAGATCCACAAGTGAGGTTGCCTCCACTCCCTGCCCGAAGTCTCCCAAGCCCCATGCTATTACACAGGCCCAGGAGAGCAGACAGGTTGGAGGAGGGGAGGGGACTGAGACCCTAAATGAGCTATCTTCTCCCTCCTGAACTGTGCAATTGCACCTGAAATTCAGCAAGATGGTACCTTCAGTAGCATGATGTTGTTGACCTTTGAATGATCATTATAATCCTTGTTGAGGGAAGGCTGTGAGCACAGGAATGACCTGCTGGCTATGTTCCATTTTTCTGATATTGTGAGCACCCAGGATCACACTTCTTTTTCTCTAAAGAAAAGCTGGATTGAGTAAATCACAGGAGCTACAACTCAGTCTCTGAAAGGCGAGTTGAAGTTCCAGCCTAAGGTACACCTGCAGCTGAGTCAGATAGGGAGGAAGGTAAAAGTGGACAGTGTCACCTTTCTTGGCTGGACAGCAGTGACCCAACCTGGTTCTTCAGCAGCCTGTTTTCCATCCAGATGTCTCTCCACACAGTCCACCCCTGAGTCCCACACTCACTGTGTCCTGGTCTTAGCAGAACAGGTTGCTCCTCTGACTAGTCATTGGCTCTGTGTGCTCTGTGACTTTGCTTAGTCACAGGCCTTGAGATGCTACCATGGAATCCCAAGAAGACAAGGACTCATTTGTGCTCCTCACCTTCCATTGCAGTGGGCTACTGTTGCAATGTTGTCTTCTACTAGGACCCTACACATCTATTCCCACCATCTTTGTTATTGTAGGAAGGTACAGACACCATGTAGGGCGGGGACTGTGGTGTGGCCTCTCTGCCCCATCTGATCTTCCCTGAAAGAGAAAATTGACCTGGATCTCTGTGTTCATGGCAAACATGGGCCGAGCACCGCCTGGTGGCCTACCCCATGGGATGTTCAGAGGCTGGGGTGGTTTGAGTGTCCTCAGGGACCAACACAATGAGAGGGGGCTGCAGGCTTCAGAGGGCATCTGGCGGGCTTGCAGCATGACTTGTTTCCTGAGGCTTAGTTCTCAGTTTCCTCCTGTAGAGATGAGGTGCTCAGCCCTTGTTCTGGAGTAAACACACTTTAAATACATGTTAAGGAGACTCTTCTAGAAGACATGCAAGCTGATATCTCTGACCTAGCCTGGTGAATTGGTCCTCAAGATGTTCAGACGCCTGTGATCCGCTTACCTCTAGAATGGGTCTGGTCGTAGACTTGGCCATTTTATGCTCATGGAGCCAAAATGGTTTCTTTCTTCTGGTTTCTTTCTTCCCCATCTGGCTCAGGCACATAGTACAAATCCCATAAATGCTGGCCGGGTACATGAATGAACAGTCCTCAAATCTGCTTTGGTCAACAGCAGAGGAGGAGCAGTTTGAATGCAATCTGAACTTCATCACTGCTTTAACTTTCTAAGTCACCCAGAAGGCAGAATACAAATGATGGGAAATCAGAGGGAGATGGGGAAATGGGCTGGAGGGGTCTGGGTGGCAGCCAGTCTCCACCAGGGAGGAGGGAGAAGCAGTGAGGCAACACTCTGATGGTTCTGTTTGGTTCTAGATATCTGCCCTGGAGAGCTGAGTGGCTCTGAACAATGGGAAGAAGGTGAAAGTGACACCTTGGAAATGGTGTATTAGCTAGCTCTTCTGTTCTTGATCCATACAATAGCTCCAGGCGTACATTACCACTTGTAGCTTTGGAGAATGGAGAATGTGATAGCACTCATTTTCAGCTTTCCCCTTCCACAAGAATCATGTGTTATTCTAATACTAAGTCATTTTCCAGGTGACAAGGATGTGACCCTTGGTGGGGAGAAGATCCACCAGGTGTCCTTAGGAGGAGCTTTCTTTTCTGTTCTTTTTCCACACTGCATAGCCAGTGACAGATCTGGGGATCAGCCAATTTCTGGGAATGGACTGAGGTAAGTAAGGATATAATGGCAGCCTCACTGGGACACTGTGAAAGTGTCAGTGTTGGAATAAGCCAGGCCTCTGATTCTCTACAGGGGCACTTACCTCCTTCAGCCCTGGAGGGTAGGAGATTAGCCAACCAGAACAGAGCAGCAGCATCTTCTCGGAAAGGTTGATCAGGTCTGAAGTGCTCTATGCCTACTCCTCTCAGGCTTTTCAATCCTAGAGGTGAAGGAAGAAGGAGACGGCTCTGTGACCACCAATTTCCTCCCAGTTTTATTGATTCTCAAGATAAGAGTTTTCATTACATCCTTCTTCCCCTCACTCAAACAGGGCTATTTGGTGAGGGTTTTGCAAGAGCCACAATCTTAGGAGAACACACTCTCCAGGAGAAAATCCTGGACTCCTTTAGTGAAGATCGGGCTTTCTGGAGGCTTTGGGATTAGCCAAAAATGGTGTCCCTTTGCCCTAACTGAGACCCTTCAACAACATGAATATGACAACAGTCTGCCTTGAATTTGTAATTAGGCAACTGTGTACTTCCTAAAACAACATGCATCTATCCAATCCTACTCTTTGTAGAGCTTCATTGGTTTTTAACCAAAGAATTTTTCTTTTTGTACAAATGCCAAAGTACACAGCACTGGTCTCTTGTAAAACACACTCGCCAAGAGCCCAGTCATCCATCAAAGTCTTTGTAGTTTCAGGCAACTTGAAACTGTTAGGCATGAGAGTGAGGAGCAGAGATTGGTGATGAAGTACAGATAAGGCATTGATGAGAGTGCTGGAATAGAAGGTAATGACAGAATAGGAGAGCTTGAGAGGAGGGGTTTGACTGAGAAATGCACTTGAGGTCGCTCTGTGGTTGCAGGTTGTCCTGATAAAGCTAATGTTGTTCTCAACTTCTTGATATTTCAAAGCTTTAAAGACCCCACTGTTAAAGTAGGTGGGGTCATGAAGATACTGAAAGAGGAGAAACAAAGCATCCTCACTCATTCTGAGTTCCCTTAGTCACTCCTGTCCCCCCTGGCACAGGTATTCTGATGCAGCAGTGAAGATTGTGATGTAGGCAAAGGTTCTGCCCCCAAGGCTGCCCATCCCTGGTGAGGAACCTGGCATGGTTGCTCTCAGAGCTCTCTGCACACAGATGTTTGAAGGCTGTATACTTTCGCACAGGAGAAATTCAAAGTTATGATGCTACTTAGAATACAAGCATTAAGCCGGAAAGTTTAAATTCTTTTTCTTTATTCTTATATAATTTAATATAGATATCAGAAGACTTCTCAAGTCTTTCTCAAACTGGCATAATGCTTATGCTGCTTTTGCATCTGTTGGGTCAGTCATTACCCAGAAGGTGGAACATGTCAAGTGTCTTCTCGTTTTCCTTCTCTATCCCAGATGTCTCTGTAGCTTTTAGGAGATATCACTGTTTCCTACATTTGATGGCTTAGGCCTCCTCCCCACCCTCGATGTGGAAACCCCAATCTGTTTAGCAATGTTGAAGTGATTTATTAATGAATTGTATGTTAACACATTGGGTTATTAAGTACCTATTAAATAATATTTATCAGGTCTTGGAAGCATAGAAAATCAAAGATGATAGAATGTAATTTTGGCCCAAAGTAGATGTTTATCATTTGAGTGCATCTTGTCAAGAGACCCATGAGAGTTCTCACAATTGCTGTAGCTGGTTTCTTGTACTTTGTTTGTGCAACCACATTTTTTCTGATAATTTTCCTCTAAGCTATTGGGACACGGCCTTGGGCTACATGTCTACTGCACAAATGACTCAGACCCCGGGTCTCCCAGGGTACCCCCGGATCCAGATCATATTGGCAAGCAGTTGCCCCTCTCTGCTCTCGTTCTGCCCATCTTAGCCCCCTGTCTCATTGGACCGACACCTAGCTGATCATGACTCTGTTGCACTGGTCAAGGGCAGAAGGCACCTGTGCCTCTGCTTAGCCATCGTGTCTGGAGAGCAGCTTGGTTGCTCTTGTGAGGTTCTCATTACTAAATTTGTAATGGCTTTAGAACTTTTCAATGAACAGAAAGAGAAAAGAAAGAAGAGAAGTGAACAGAGTGTCATGGATGTGTGGGACACCATATGCAATATGCGTGTAATGGGAGTCCCAGAAGGAGAGAAGAAAGAGAAACAAGAAGAAAAAAAATTTGAAGAAATAATGGCTAAAAATTTCTCAATTTTGGTGTATGTAAGTCCCAAACAAACCATAATCCTTAATGTACACCCAGAAGACACTCAAGAAACTCCAAGGAGGATGAAGTAGCATAGAAGAATGGGCCAGATCTCCCTCGTTCCTCCTTCCCTTCTACCCTACATCTCATGGTCTCCTGTCCAGCTGAGCCCTCTCTCCAGACAGACCTCTGGCTCCTTCTCCCCACAGCTGCTGCTTCTATGTTGTGTTAGTGCAGGGAAATGTTGGTGTGCCACTACTTCTGAGTCTGGGACAGCAACCAGACATTATGCCTTTTCTACTTGGCTTAGAAACCTGAATCCTCAAAAGAAAAATGTAGCTCCAAAGATGCCACATATGTGCAGAGGAGATCACTGCCCACTTTCTACAAGAAGTGTTTTCGACCATTAGAGCTTTATTCCTTTTGTATTACAAGAGATTCGCTTTTATGAGTACTTTTTAAATCGTAGTCAAATACATTGAACCTAAAATTTAGCCATCAACGTTTTTTTGTTTATGTGAAGAAGATTGGCCTTAAGCTAACATCTGCGCCAATCTTACGCTATTTTGTAGGTGGATGCTGCCATTGCATGGCTTGATAAGAGGTGTGTAGAATCACACCCAGCATTAGAACCTGTGAACTCCTGGCCGCTGAAGCAGAGTGAGTGACCCTAACCCATACACCACTGGTCCAACCCCTATTAACCATTTTTAAGTGTACAGTTCAGTGGCATGAGGTACATTCACATCCTTGTGCAACCATCACCACTATTCATCTCCAGAGCTTTTTCATCTTCCCAAATTGAAACTCTGAACTCAAGAAACAAGAACTCCCCATTGCCCTCTCCTGCTAGTCCCAGGGAATCAGCATTCTTCTTGGTGTCTGCATCAATTTTCAAGAGATTCTTATGTAAAAGCAAGAGCTTTGAGCATGGTCTCATCTTCAGATTTACCTGTTTATTAGGAATTGGACCTTAATAGGCAGTAGATAAACTAAGAAGGAGAGCTATTATTTTAAGTAGTAATGCAAGCAGAGTTTTGAAGAGAAGTGGAGGGAGAGAGAAAGAGCTGGGGAGGGGCAAGCGATGGCACACAAGCCTGCCTGAATTCATCCTTCTGCCCCGACCACCAAGATGAAGCTGAGGTTCCTCCTAACCTCTCCTGAATGCGTTCAGGTGGGAAAGAGAGGCCTGGCTCTCCACACTTTTGAGTATTTTGGAGGAAAAAGAGAGAAGGAGAAATAAATTTCCTCATCTGACCAGGGTATTAAAGGCATCAGGGAAAACGGAGAGGTGCTTGAGCCTCCTGAAGGCCTTTGTTCTTATTTCCAAGGAAAGACCAGCCAAAACAAAGAGTGACTGTGCACTGCTCCTCGGGTCTTTCTACAAAACTCCCTGCCCTGAGAAATGGGAATATAAGCGGCGTTGCCTCCAGAAAACACATCCCTAGAGCTGATCCTCAGTGCAGCTGCTCAGTAGGGTGGAGGATGGGATCTTCCTCCACTTGTCTGGTCTCATTCACCACTTGACATGTTAGCTTGGCATTAGGTCTGAGAAATCTCAACTTGAGGATGGGTCTGTGGGGTCCTGGTCTGGTGCTCTGAGGAGAATTCTAGAAACCAGAGGAAAGATCCAGTGGCCAGAATACAGGATGTTTAGGGCCTGGGATAGTCTGTGGAGGTGGACATGGTGGGGAAGGGAGCCCTTTATCAGGCCCGCTATACACTGAGATGGGGCTCCTGGCTTCGATGGACAGCATGGTGGCCTTGTGGCATGGCCCATCTCCTTCCTTAGTTCTCAGTGTCTCCCTGTTGTGATGAGGAACTCACCTCTGGTCTGTATCAAGCATACTTCAGATACACCTCACAGGGAAATGTTCTGTCTTTAGGGTAGACTGTCCAGAAAAAATGGAAATCACTTTCTCTTGCCTATGCTGGTTGCTTCTTTGTCCTTGACTATCTCAGACTCCTGTGTCCTGCTCTCTTCCAGGATGAGGCTTGTCTCTAAGACCTTAATATTTGGACCTGATCAAGCAGAATACTCTAGTAGCTTTCTCTTCTATCCTGAGTTGGACACATGCGAAATACCCCTAAAGGTGTGTTTGATGCATGAGTGAATAGTATACAAATTTGCTTTGGCTTTCATGAGGGTGGGAGATGTCCACATGGGTTTCTGAACACCTGCATGGATTTAACTTCCTAAGACATTGAGTTCTCAGAAAAATGAGGGCAGATAGACAGGAAGGAAAATCAGAGTGAGATGGGCAAATTGGCAGGAAGGGTCTGGGTGGGATCCATTCTCCACCTGGGCCACTGGAGTAGTGCTGAAGGAATACTCTGATGGCCCAGTTAGGTTCTGGTTATCTGACCTGGTAGGGCTGTATGGCACAGCAGTAGAGGGACAAGGTAAAGGTGACACCTAGGAAACTCTTCATAAGCTATCCTATTTTTGATGTAGACAGTAGCTCTTGGGATAGAAAATCATTCCTAGCATTGGAGGATGGAAAGTTATATCGCTCCCTTTCAGCTTTCCTTCCACTAGAATCATGTGCCATCCTAATACTTTATCCATGTCCTGGTTACCAGTGAGCGGGCCATGAAACAGAGAGGCCCAGCCTTGCCCTTTGGATAAGTTTCTATCCTTTCAGTGAATTGTTGTCAACAATAGCGCTGGGGTCAGCAAATTCCTTGGTAGGACTGAGACAAGGATGGGTCACAGAGATAGCCTGGCTGGGGCTCTCGGCCAAGTGCTGAAGGTGTTGTAAGAACCCCCTTCTTAGGCGTTGCTGAGTCAGCGTGACCACACTCACCAGGAGGAAATATTGGCAACTCTGAAGGAGTGAACAGGGCTTTGGGGGACCCTGGCCTGAGTCAGAAGTGATGCTCCCCACCTTGGTTGAATTCTGGGTGTTCAAAGAGCCTGACTATCACCACACATTGCCTTGGGTGTGATTGGCATCAAGCTAGTTCCTAAAATATCAACACTCAACCCAATCCTTTCCCTTTTAGTCTTTCACTATTTGAAGTCTGAGCCCTTTTTCTGTATTCATGCAAAAGTGCTCTTGGGGCCTGTCCCTTGGTCAAGTGGTTAAGTTCACGGGTTCCACATTGGTGGCTCATGGTTCACCTGTGTGGCTTTTGGGCCTGGACCTGCACACCGCTCATCAAGTCACACTGTGGTAACATCCCACGTATAAGGACTAGAAGGACCTACAACTAGGACATATGACTATGTACTGGGACTTAGGGAAGAAAAGAAAAAAGAAGAAAATTGCCAACAGATGTTAGCTCAGGGCCCAAATTCCTCACCAAAGAGGATACTTAAAAAAAATAATACTGCCCGGCTCTGGTCTCACCTGAAACATGTTAGCCAAGAGCCCAGTCATCTGTCAACTTCTGGGTAGTTTCAGACCACGGCAGAATCCTGGGTGTGCGGCTGCTGCATGGAGATGGGGGAGGGGTGGAGACAGGGTGTTAAGGAGAGTAGTTGAATGGGAAGGAGAGGCCACAAGGGGAGCCTTAGAGGAAAGTTGATGACAAATATGCTTGAGTTCAGTGTCTGCTCCCTGCAGACCGGAAATCTACTTCAGTTCCAGGTGAGGTTGCTAAGCATGAGCTCATCATGGTTTTACAGCTTCTCAGTCTAGTCCGTAGTGACTTTAATGCATAGTCTGCACCTGGAGAAAGAGTGGGAGGAATTGTGTCCTTTTGCACTAGAGGTCAATGTGCAAAACACTAATTCCAGAGCTCTGCTGCTGAGGTTTCCTTAAGAGAGAAGAGTGCAGAGCAATGCAAGGTGGTGGGGCTGGCCTCTGGGATGGTCAGGAAGGAATTGTCTCCTGGAGGTGAGCACCATGATGTCCGGAAACCTTTCTTGCAGGGCAGCTGGAGGCAGAGAGCTGCCTGGGAAGTGCTGGCAGGCAGAGAAAGACATGGTAGTGGGACATGTCTGCCCTGGGTGCCTGGGTGTTTCCTGGGACTGAGTCCTGAGACTGGGCTGTGCTCTGAGGCTCTAAGGAATTGCTGCAGAGAGGAAGGGCTGAATGGGGGACTCTGTGACTGCTCTCTCCCCCCAATCAAGTATTCTTCCATTTTGCCAGTGCAAACATTTACTAAAGAGACGTTTCTCCTCCTGAGCATGCTACTAAAGGAGAATTCCTCTGGGTAGATGATAGCAAATACAGAGAGTGCCTGGGTATTCTCAAAAAGGTACTGTTGATTAAAATTTTGTTGAAACATGGCTTACATTGAATATTAGACTAATGACTTTCTGATAAGTGAAACCCATAAAATAATGTTCACATTTAACAAAGAATTTCTCTTTATCATCACTCGGATTTGACAAAATACGTCCTCAGTGATTATTCCACATAAGAGAACAGAAACTGCATAAGTGCAGATGGTAAATGTCACACTGCAAAGAGTGACTTACACTTTTTTGCTTTTTTCAATTATTTTTTGAATAATTGAAATAATTATTTTTGAAGTCATCATGGTGTATAACATTGTGTAATTTCCGATGTACATTATTATTGATCAGTTTCTATATAGACTGTCAGAGTAATTCACATTTTGATGGGGCTAGAAAAATCTGCCAGCTCATTCTATATACTTACCTTAAGAAAGTTTTTAAAGCATGATTTTAAATTAAGTGACTTCAGTAATCTTTTCTTTGAATATGGACTAAACTTTAGGCTAAAAGTCATTTTGTTTTGGTCAACATTTTGTGTGGAGTTTTTGTATATCTTCAGAGCATCCAAACAAGAAGCAGACCCTCCTCACATTGACGATGAGAGCTTTGGTCCACAGTACGGTGGGGATGGTGTGGTGCAGGGTTTAGAAGAAGGACTCTGGCTGTGATGGACACGTGGGTTGCTTCCATCTCTTGGCCATTGAGAATAGTGCTGCTGTGAACATGGTAGGTTGTTAACTATTTGTAAGCAAACAAATCTTTTTTTTTCTTTCCTTCTAGTGTTGTATGTTTTCTTTTACATTTAGATCTCTGATCCATTTGAGGGTTATTTTAGATTACAGTGTGAAGAATGGATGCAATTTTCTCTTTTTCCCCAATAACTACGTAGTTGTACTATCACCATCTACCAGACGTTTATTGTTTCCCAGTGATTTGGGATGCCTCCTGTTCCATGTATTAAATTAGGCCTTGTACGACATTTCAATTCTGCCCTTTGTTCTGCCTGTCCCACACACACCAATGGCACACAGTTTTAGAGCATACAGCTGTCCCTCAGTATCCAAGGGGGATGGGATCCAGGATGCCTGTGGATATCAAAATCTGCAGCTGTTCAATTCGTTATACAAAATGACAAAGTATTTGAATATAACCTATGTGCATCCTCCCTTCCATATATTTCAAATTATCTCGAGATTACTTACAATACCTAATTCAATGCAAATGCTATAGTTGCTAATACTGTAGTTATTGTTCAGGGAATGATGACAAAAAAATCTGTGCATGTTCAATAGGACACTACCATCATAGGGTTTTTGATCCCCATTGGTTGAATCTGCGGTCCATATGTAATTTGGATTGTACTTGAATATCAATTAGGGGGTCTCTGGTAAGGGGTGGAGTGGGGAGCCTCACCCTAGGGAGAGAGAGGTTCTTCTATCCCTTCCCAAGACCATGGAGGGAGGGGAGATGGGGGAATGGATAGTTTTGAGGAGGGGAGAAGCCCATACTGATCTCCAAGAAATTGAGTGGGATTGATTTGTCCTGAGGAAGAGATTCCATAATCCTGGATTTGTTCAGACTAGCCCTGGCATATCTTTGTTGGGTACTGAATCATGTTGACTGAGCAAATGAGAAATTGGATATTTCCTCGCTAGATGTGGTCATTTATTTAGGCTCGGGCAACCCCCCTGAAGCTGGCCTCTGCCCTATAGAACAGTGAGTCACCGGGGTGATCTCAGTCACCCCCTCTCTGCATGAAGCATCTCATTGTACTCCATATCTAGGGCAGGAAGCTAGAAACCCTGGCAAAGACTGCTGGAGGAGTCCCCATCCTATTTCCATAGGAGACAATGGCCTGGGCCTCATTGTGACACACCAGGGGCCCATCGGTGTCCCCCTATGAATGACGAGAGGAAGGGACATGAAGTCAGACCTCCCCACTCCTGCTGCCCTAAGTCATAGCCCTCAGAGAAGATATGGACAGCTAGGCTCCTTGAGTGCGGGATGTGTGAGATAGAAGGGTGGTGAGGTGCAGATGTCAAGCTTCCAGATCTTTCCATCGCTGGACTTTAGTTCTTATTGTGGTTATGGTCTGTAGCTCAACTCAAGTCAGACTACGTTGTCCATCCTCAGGACAAGGCTGCATATGTGTACCTTTGTATCCGGTGCTCCCCCCAATCCCCTAGAGATCAGACTCCATAAAAAAGGACCCCATGTCACTCAGGTCTGGGCCCCACACTGAAGCTGTGGGGGTGTAGTTTCTTCAGAGTGATCAGTACCACCAGGCCCATATGCTTTGGGCCATGTTGGCTGATGCCCAGGGCCTTACCAGGAAGGTGGACTTCCTCTTCCTTGGGTTCCCCACAGAAATCCGCATTGGTTGGGTGGAGAAATTGAACCAATTGCTGCACTTCAGATCCCTCTGCTCTCTCAGCCACTCATCCTGGAGCATGTCTGTTCTACCATACTGGCCAAGCAGTTCCCATCCCACCATAGTCCACTTGGTCCCAGGACTTGGCCTGGCCTGAGTCAGAGGAAGAGCACCGGCCTCAGACTCGGTTCAGTCTGGCTCTATTCTCCAGCTGGCAGGAAGAGTGCAGGCCCTCAGGGACACCTGGGGAGAGCTCACCTCTTGCCCCCACCATTATGTGCAAATCTGTGCCTGCTTCATCCCCCTTGGCCCCAAGACTGGATGGAACCTCCATGCTGGGAGAAAGCCAGATGGGCCGGGGAACCAGAGCATCAGATAGATGGTGCCTGCAGTAAGACGATGTCATTCAGGTTGTTCTGCTGATCATATTCAGGGTGGTGGATGCTCTGAGCACAGACATGCACTGTTGGGTGCTTTCCAGCCTCTGATGTTCTGGGCCCCAGAATGACATTTATAGAGCTGCAAGGGAAAGATGGCCTAGAGGTAGGTGTGAGCCGCAGCAGCTTGGTCCACCAGCGCTGTAGGGGAGGAGGATGGTGAGACAGTAGCTGAGGGAATTGAGGGGATGGGAGGGCTCTGGGGCTGAGCTGTCTGTGCCTTCAGCTCCTCAAAGCCCTGAGCTGGGGATGGTGGGGGACACAGGGACCTTGAGTTTTACTTCCCCTGGAATATATTAGAGAGAGCTTCAATTCATATTTTGGGCCCCAATGGAGCTTTCAGTTTCCCCCCTCACTCTTCTTGATCACGTCCTTCTTTTCTCCTCATTTATACTGGCCTGTTTCTGCCCCCAGACCTACTTGGTCTCTTTGTCACCCCTTCATTGCTACCACCCTGGTTTTCATGGCCCCCTTATGAACTCTTCATGGCCCGTGTGACTTGTTGCCCAGGAGGCTCCTTGGTTCCTCCTGTTCCCCAGCAGAGAGCTGTGGTCAGCACAGTCTTCTCACACTGGGAACACCCTGCAGGTACCCGGACTTTCTCCAAAGTATGTTCCTGGCTCCTTTAGTTAAAAAATTCACTGTTCTCTCATTTCTTTCCTGACATTGTCCATGGAGAATGGAATGTATGCGAGTAGATAGGGATATGAATATTTTTAAATGTTTTTGTTTTCCATTTTAGTAAAAAATTGTAATATTAGATCAAACATGAATGTGAAACCTTTCACCACATCCAAAGCTTGTTACGTGTACTTTGGACTGTTTTATTACATTTCTGTCAGTTTCATCTTTTTCTCTTCTCTGATGTTGGGACATTAAACTCGTGTGTTCCCACTTCCTCCCTGGGCCCCCTAGGCTGCCAACCACGCAAATCTTCTGGGCAGGCTGCTACTGGGTCCCTTCCCCGTCATCCTTCTGATGCTGCTGTGGTCAGAAAGCAATCTCGGTGCTTTTGGCTTTGCAGGAGAGCAGTGTACTACTGAGCCATTCCAGACGTCCTCAGGGCTGCCTTAGTGTCACTCTAAGAAGGACGTTTTGGAAGCTCCTTGAGAAGTTTCTTCTGATGAGCCTGTGATGTTTTCTGGAGTGTCAGTGCTGGGAGAAGGCTGTGCACGCGCCATTGTCTTCCCACCACATGTGTCTGTTGGGAGTGAGAAACTCTCTTTCCAAGAAGTGGCCTGTTCTGTTGTCCTTGTAGGAAGGAGCAGATGACATAACACCTTCAGTAACATCAGCATACAGTCTCCCCCTCAGAGTAGTCAGTGAGAAAGAGGGACCCAGACCCTGGATGTGGCAGAGAACAGTTTAAATGAACTGCCAGGCCCTCAGTACTTCCTGGCTGAAAAGTGTACTTCTGAGACTGAGCTTCTGACCTGGGGCCCTTGGTAAACGTAGAAAGATGTGGAGGTGGACATGTTCCCTAAGACCCTCTGCCACAAATGCTCAGAAAGTCCGATGATCCAAGAGAGGAGAGTGGTAATAGAGCTGTGATATATTCATGGGATGGAATGCTGCCCAGCTGTTAAAAAGCATCATGTTAAAAAGCATCATGCTTGGGGCATGGAGCAGCTTGTGTCACCCACTTTTAAGTTGAAAATGTAGATTGTCAAACGCTGTATGCAATTTGAACTAATTTTTTGAATGTGAAAGATAACCAGAACAACCATTTTGTGTGACTCTAATTTTCATCTTTATATTATCCAATTTTTCTCTATAATAGAAATATATCAGTTTTATGGGCAGAAAAATAATTTAGGGCTCATGATCCCTATAAACAACAACCACTTCTGCGCATCGCTGTTGAGATGAGCTAGCAGTTTAGTGAAACAATTTCCTTTTCTTCCAGGGGGCAAAGGTGAACCACATTGTGCAGCCTCACTTGCTCTTGGGTGTGGCTGTGTGACTGTCGCCACAAATGGGATGTGAGTGGAAATGCTGTGGCACCTTCCAGACCAGACCACAAATACCATCCTGCGCTGACCATGTAGACTCCTCCCCTTCCAGGGTTTGATGCAGGTGAACATGGGGAACACGGATGCCACCTTCAGGGGAGTGATCCTGGTCTCTGATCATGGAGTGACCACATAATTACTGCCAAACAAGGACACTTGAGAGTAAGAGGGTCAGCACTCACCACGAAACTCCTTTTGGACTGTGTGTGAGCAAGAATTAGACTTCTCTTGTGTTAGTCACTGAAATGCTACAGTTTATCAGTTAGAATAATTAAAGTTAGCTAACACACGGACCATCTTACTGAAGCCTACCTTTTTCTGAATTGTAATATTTATAAAAATAAATTTATTTTAATCATTACACGTTTCAAAATTGTGAATAAATTAAAATACAGAAAGAAGAAAAATGTCAGCTCTAATCTCACCGCCCAACTGACCACTGTTAAGAGATGTTTTTCCATGTAGGTGTTTTTCTATGTGTATTTTTATATAGGCGTGATCAAAATATATTTAGTTTTTCATCCTATAATTTAAATTATTCAACATAAACTTTACCTCATTTTATTAAAAATCTATTATTGAATATCATTTTATGATCTCATTAGTATTTAATAAATACACCTTAAAGTTATCTAAATAATACAGGAAAATTATGAAAATCAATATGTAGGCGGAATAAAAGCCAAAAGGAAAATATACTTATAAGCAAAGATACGATTGTAGTCTATACTGATCGTTAACTACTCTTGACTTAAACAGACCACATGAACATTCTTCTGTGTGACAAAATGTAATTCTGTCTCAAAACATTGAAGTTTCCATAGTGTTCAATGGTATGAAACTTTTCAAATCTAATCAGCAGATTGGTGCTGAACATTGGCACTATTTCGAAGATTTGACTTTTGTAACAAATCTATAAGGAATAACCTTGTCCACTTTTCTTAGTGTGGTTGATGGCTAGGTGAAAGACTCCCTTTGTCCTTTTTTTATAAGGACCTTTGTGTACATGGTATGAAAATGCCGTTTTCTCAATATCCGTACTGAATGTAAGCATCATTAGTTTTGTAAATGCTTCCCAATTAGATAAGCAAAAAATTGTTAATATTTTAATTTGCATTGATTTTTTAGTGAGCTTTTGCTTTTTTTCACATGTCCATTAGTGTTTTCTATAACTGTCCTATTAATCTTCTTAGCCAAGTTTCCTAGAGCCACGGATAATGTAGAATGTTAAGAGCTGCAGAATTTATAAGCAGCACTTACCATATTTTACCATTTTCCCATTTTGGAAATTAATGCCGATTCCAGTTTGGGGTCCATTATTAAATTATTGTGTGATGATCCTCTTTATGAATAACACACAGACAAACACGTACACACACACACACACACACACACATGCTTTTAGAGCTCTAGTAGGATTAAGTCCTAGAAGACAAATCGCTGGATCAAGAGAGAGAAATAGATGTAAAATAATGTGGAAGCCGTTTTAAGGAAACAGGTGCCATCGGGAGCAGCCTACTCTTCCTGATGCTACGGGCATTAGAAGGTCATCATTTTCCTTCATCATGTGTGTCATTCAATATCAAGTGCTCCTGTCAGGTGTGAGGGGAAACTGACCCACCAGGCACTGTCCTTTGAGGACACACATGAGCGTCCCTGGTGGCGCATTCCCATGGCTACTCTCTCCCTGGCTCTTGCTTACACCCTGTGACTCTGTGGAGCTCCTCATGGCTGACTGTCTGGGGTCTCTGCTGGGGTCCAGCCTCGGCAGACTCCAGGTTCCTGTGGGAGAGACAGCGTCGGTGAACTGAGGGAGGGGAAAATAAAGAGGACGTGAGTCTTGGGTTGGTGTTAGCAAGTCCACCTTTACTGTGCACAAGTGTCGTTTTTATAGTTTTCAGGATTAGTACAGAAATAGCTCTACAAATATTCTCAGAGAGATAAGGAAGTAAAAAAGGAGCACAACAATATTTATTAGCATTCCATTCTATATAGCATAAGGTTAATGATTGTCTTCTCCGCAATTAACTAGTGTTTGTTGTCTCTAAGCTAAAAGAGATAGGTACCTAGACATCTGTTGTAATTCATGGTAAAGTTAAATCAAAGAGAGAAGGTCCAGGCCTCCAGACAGGGCACCATTCTGTCTGGTTACATCCTGGGGGAGCCATCCCTGCCTCCCTCAATCATTTATGTCATTAGTGTTGATGGTTAATGGGAACAAAAGGCGACTCCAGGGTATCTTATCCTCAGGGCTATCTGCATTCTCAGCGGGCAGTTAAACATCTTTACATTTTCGTGCCCTTTAGCCGGTGAAGCATTCCTTTGTCTTTTAGATTGTAGAGCTAACAGTCCCTTAAGCACACTGCCAGAGAAAATATCATTTTGTTAGTAAAGTAAAGAGCTGAAAAGCTAAGCTAAACTATATATCTTCAAGAATAAAAAACAGAAATAAGTATAGACATAACCTTGATAGAAAGCATGCATATAATTCAGAAAATATCAGGGGTGTCGGCCAGCCATTCTTCACCGAGGGGCATCCCTGCACCCCTCGACCCTTCTATTCATCAATTATTTATTATTTATTGCTTTTAGGAGAAAACCTCTATAACATTTTAACAGAAAGCAGAAGGTCAAGAATAATATATAGATACTTCTTGATCATCCGATTAACCAGCAAACTTGGAAGGACAATGGATTCTGCCTAAAGAATTATGTTCCCTGGAGAAGTGCCTTGCACGATTCGCCTTCCATCACCAGACCTTGTCTAGAGAGGGGGAATGCTTCCCACAGGTCTCTATCACTTTAGAGTGATAGCTTCTCCTAAGACTGTCCTTTTTTACTGTTGTGACCCACAGTTGTCCCCTGGCTCGTGCACCTTCTGCTATTCACTTGCTCATCTCAGCACGTGCATTCAGCTCTTCCCTCCCCTGTGCTTCTGCCTGTGCTGTGAGCCCCAGGGAAGTCTTGGCAGAGGGACATGGGGACAGTTTTGAATGACAAATGAGCTTTCGTTTGCTTTTCATCTTATTTTTCAATGTGCTGGATTTTTCTTTTCATATCGAGGAGACTTATTTGTTATTCTTTTTAATGATGGTGCTTCTCTTTTCGATGTTGGTCCCAGTTGATTCGGTGTTTGTCCAGCTATCATGAATTTGCTGTGTTCTGTCACATCCACTTCACTGGTGGTGCTCTTTGAAGGATACAGGATCCTAAAATAAGGTGTCTGGGTCATAATTGGTGACGAAAATAATCAATGACCAACCTTTAGATAAGAGAGATGAGTGATATTTATTGAGCCACTGCTGAAGACTAACCCAGAAGTGCTGTCTCCCCCAAGGAGGAAAGCTCTCCTGAGAAGCGGGGTCACAGCATGGCTACAGAACATTTCACAATGAAGAACAGAGAGCAACCATGACAGGAATACAAATTTTTTCCAAGTCACAAGCATATGTTTTGCTGCAGTTTGGCACATACATGGCACGTCAGCTTGAACTTGGTCCTCTAGGAAGAAGAGCTTATCTCGAAAGAAATGCTGGTACTGGCATCAGAGAAAGGGAGATACTCACCACTATCTTTAAAGAATGCATTCTTTGCTTTGGAGAAATGTTTGAGCTGATGTACAATGCGTATTTGATGGGTCATAAGTCAGGCTGCTCTGGGAAAAATAAGTTTTAGGGTGAATCACAGTTAAACCAGAGCGACTTCCCCACACACCTCAAAATGTGAAAGCTTCTTGTTATTCTTGTTATTTTCATCACACTGAAAGGGCTTGCACTTGAAATGTGGCATTTTGTGGGTTTGTGGACTAGGCTCAAGACTCCTACATGTAAATAAATAAAAATCAACCTGCACCTCTTTGCTCGTCCCTCCCTCCCTCCCCTCCAGACATGGACTCCACTGAGCACAGGTCAGGACCCTCAGGACCTGTGGGTCTCGAAGTCTTTTCATTTTAACACTGCCCTTCTGGAATCAAACAAGATCACTCATGTGAAACCCTAATGTGTAAAACAGATAAAATACAGAGAATTTAATTATTTTCAAGACAAGACTTCTTGTGGATTCCAAATACCGATCCATTGGCCAAACTGACCTGCGTGGGGGAAAGAGAGGAACAAGGAGAATTTAGAGGGAATTTCCCCTCATTGTAAGTTTCCCAGTATCTGAGATAGAGCCTGTTATGTGTCTGGCACAAAGAGAGAGACCAACAATTGATGTACTGATGGACAGCCAAGTGGTCCTTTCAGTCCAACAGCCCTGGAGCCCTCAGGCTCACAAAGCTCCCACAACCTAGCTTGTGAGCAGGGGGTGTCCGGTCAGGCTGAAAGGGGCTGAGGACTCCACAGGCCATGGTGGTAGAAGCCCTGGGGTTTGCTTGGCTGGATGGAGAAAGTGAACTCTGTCTGCTCAGGTGGAAAGTTGGTACTGGGTCCTCTAATAGGCATCAGGTGGGCTGGTGGTTGTGGTATGACAGGAACAAGCTATGGAGGAGAATTCACATGGGACTTTGGGAACTCGGTTAGGGAGATGAGAGAGAGGCTGGCACAAAACAGAGTGGGCTGGAAGGGAAAGGAGCTAGTGGCCAGGGCATACAGATGGAAAATAGGGGCTGGTGTTGGGTGGGCAACCAGAGAGGAAGGTAAGAATGATCTCAGTGCTGGACCGAGGACAGGGCAGCGAAGAGGACCTGAGTGAGGCTGGGGGCCATCGTGGGAGCTCCTGACACTCCAAAGCTGTAGATGGTGCTGTCTGTGGGAGATGCTGCCCCCGCTGGAGAGAGAGAGGCCCTGGAAATGGGAAACTCAGTGCCCATGGCCTGGTCCCCTGGCATCCTGGCTCCCTGGAATTACTCCCCTTCCACCTGCTCCTCTTCCTGCTGAGTTGTTGGGGGTTTGGTGACGGTGGTTGACTGTGAGAAGTTAAGAATTTTCTAAGGCCTAGGGAGGAACATATTTTGGGGAATAAGATTGTCCTTTTATAATAGGCAGCCTTCAGACTCAGCCCTTGCAGACAGCTAAGACCACGGAGGTGTAACTCAGAAACTATACAGCATGGGGGAAGGAGAGCTGGAGGAGATGGAGGAAGGACGGCCCAGAACTGACAGCAGAGGGCTGCCTGGAGCATGCTGTTGCCTGTTGAAAGTGGTTCAGGGAGTCAGTGAGACTTCAGTCACACTCGCTAGAGATCCATTTATTATGGCCCCTCAGTCCCACTGTCCACCCCATGGGATTCCTGCCTCTGCCCCAGAAAACAAGGTCAGGCACAAAGGAAGGTCAGCCTCACACCAGCTGTTGGAAGTTCTTCATTGTTCTCTTTATCCAGGGCCGGTAGTGCGACACCTTCGTGAAGACTCCTAGAGGCATCTCATGCTTACCCAAAGGGGAAAATAGCCTGGGCCATGTTGTTACAGACCAAGAGCCCCAGGAGTCCCCATGGGGGCAGAGAGAGGAAGGACTGAGCTGGCCTCCTCGTGGCCCTGCCCTTCTCGCCACCCTGGGCTCAGTGGTCTCCATTACGGGCTTCCTGGGAGAGCAGGGCCAGGCCAGGCCTTGGCACCTCCCTCATCCTGGGACTCCAGCCTCGCTCTGAGTGCTCTTTGCAGCTCCAGCCATGCCAAGGCTTTCTCTCCAATCCTCAGGGAAATTCTAGTGAGAACTCTGCCGTGGGATGCCTGATCCTTCCTTGCCCTGCAGCCCTGATCCTCGAGGGATAAAAACCAAAGACTGGATCCTTGGACCCAGGAGGCCCACCTCTCAGGCTGAGGCATAAATATATGGCCCCTCTATCCCTCAGGGTTCCCCATTTCCTCTCTCCAAGGGCCTGTCTAGGTGGATGCTGGAAACCTTACTTTGAAGCTATTCTGCCTCACCTTTGTGTCCACTACACAAATCGGGGAGAGCCCGCAGTAATACCTGGGGAAGCATGAACCATACACTGCATCCTTATGCACGGTCAGGTCAGCTTCACTTCATGAAGAACGGTTGCTAAAGTGCCCATGGAAACTTTCCCCTAGCCAGCCACACTGCACAGCTGTCCAGGCCTCAGCTGGGCCTTGCTCCTGGCCAGGCTGACAGGCCTCACAGCTGTAGTCTGCTTGGCCTTTCTCTCCAGCTGATGGGAAAAGGCACTAAGGTCCCGCTCAGCTACTGGCCTCCTGTGGCTGGACACCATGATGGGACTGCACTGACTTCCTTCTCCCCTGAGCCTGGAAAATCTAGCTCTAACAATGCCATGGATGTGCAGAGGAGGTCACTGCCCACTTTCTGCAAATAGCTTCTTCTATCATTAGAACTTAGTTCCTTCTGTATTACAAGAAATTCTCTTTTACTGTTACTTTTTAAATTGTTGTAAAACATGCATAACATCATATTTTGCTATTAACTATGTTTAAGTGTACAGTGCAGGGACATTAACTATATTCACAATGTTCTGCAACCATCGTGACTACCCATCTCTGAAATTTTTTCATCTTCCCCAATGGAAACTCTGAACCCATGAAACAGTAACTTCCCTTTGCCCTCTCTCCCATTTCCTGGGAATCACCGTTGTACTTCTTATCTCTGTAAATTTGTGTGAGATTCTTATACAAAAGCAAGAGCCTTTAGCAAGATCCCATCTTAAGCCTTAACCCTTATTTATCAATTGGACCTTATTAGGCTGTAGGCCAACTCTAGGCAAGCAGAGGTTGGAAGAAATGTGGAAGGGACAAAGGAAGAGCTGGGGACGGGCAAGCGATGTCCCACAAGCCAGCCTGAATTCCTCCTTCTGCCCCCAACAACCACAAGGAAGTCAGCTTCCTCTTAACTTCTCCTGAATGTGCTCAGGTGGGATAGAGAGGTCTGGCTCCCCACACTTTTGTATATTTTGGAAGATAAAGAAAGAGATGGGGATGTTTCCTCATCTGAATGGGGCATTGATATCATCAGGGACAAGTGGAAGGTGCTAGAAGCCTAGTGAGGGCATCTGTTCTTGTTTCCAAGGAAAGAACAGCCACAATGAAGATTGACAGCCTCCACCTGGGCTCTACTCCTCTACCCTTTCTACAAAGGTCTCTGTCCTGAGACGTGGGAATATAAGCGGCATTGCCTCCAGAACCCACATCCCTCCCTCAACCTCAATGAAGCTGCTCAGTAGGGTGCAGATTGGGATCTTCCTCCTCTTCTCTCGTCTCCTTCACTACCTGACAGGTTAGCTGGGCACGAGGTGTGAGAAAACTCCACTTGAGTCTGGGTGTCAGAGGCCCTGGACTTAGGCTCTGAGAAGAATTCGAGAAACCAGAGGACATGTCTGGAGGCCAGACATGGATAATCTGTGGAGGTAGGTGTGGTGGGGAAGGGAGCCCTTTGTCAGGACCGCTACACATTGAGTTGGGGTTCCTGGCTTCTGTGGGCAGCATGGCATCCTTGTGGCATGGCCCAGCTCCTGCCTTCATTCTCAGTTTCTCTGTGTTGTGATGAGGAGCTCAGCTCTGGTCTGTATCAAGCATGCTTCAGATACATCTTACCAGGAAAAGTTCTGTCTTTAGGGTCGACTGTCCAGAAGACCTGGAAACACTTTCTCTTGCCTATGCTGGTTGCTTCTTTGTCCTTGGACAGGTCACATGTTCCTGCGTCCAAATTCTTTCCAGGGTGAGGCTGGTCCCTAAGACCTGAATATTTTGAGCTCATTGGGCAGAATACTGTGGTGTCTTTCTCTTCAATCCTGAGTCAGACACATACAAAATGCCCATTGCTTAATACGATGCAAGTGCTATGGTTGTTAATACTGTAGTTATTGTTTAGGGAATAATGACAAGAAAGAGTCTGTGCAGGTTCAGTCGGATGCAACCATCATTGGCTGGTTGATCCCCATTAGTTGAATCCTCGGGGGATGTGGAAGGTGCATTGTACTTTAATATCTACTAGAGGGTCTCTGGTAGGGTGGGGAGGAGAGAGCCTTGCCCTGGGAGAGAGATGTGCTTCCATCCGAATCCAAGGACAGAGGGAATGCATAGTTTGGAGGAGGGAAGAAGTTCATCCTGGTCTCCAAGACATTGTAGGGGATTCATTTGTCCTGAGGAAGAGACCCCATTTTCCTGGATTTTCTCAGACTCAGACCTGGCATACATTTGTTGTGTACTGAATGATGTTGAATGAGCACATGAGAAATAGGATATTTCTGCTCTAGACATGGTCATTTATTAAGGCTCTGGCAACCCCTCTGGAGCTGTCCTCTGCCACAAAGAAGAGTGGGTCACGGGGGGCGTCTCAGTTTGACCCCGCTGTTTGAAGTGTCTCATTGTTCTCCTTATCCAGGGCAGGAAGCTGGAAACACTGGTGAAGACTGCTGGAGGAGTCTGCATCCTATTTCCATAGGAGACAAGGCCCTGGGCCTCATGGTGACACAAGGAGGCCTGCAGTATTCCCCTGTGGGTGATGAGAGCAAGGACATGAAATCAGGCCTCCCCATTCCTGCTATCCTAAGGCACAGGCTTCAGAGAAGATAGGGACTGGTGATCTCCTTCAATGCAAGGTGTGTTTGAGGTGTGAGGTTGTTGAGATGGAGAAGACAAGCTTCTGGATCTTTCCATCGCTGACCTCTGTTCTGACTGTTGTTACTGTGTGTAGCTCACCCCAAGTCAGGGTAACTTCTCCTTCTAGAGGACAAGGCCACACATGTGTAGGTTGTATGTCTGGTGCTCCTCCAATCCCCCAGAGACCAGATTGATAGGGAAAAGCCCCATGTCACTCAGGTCTCGGCCTCAGACTGAGACTGTGGGGATGTAGTCAGTTCCAATTGGTCAGAACCGCTCAGGCCTGTCTGCTTTGGGCCATGTTGGCAGATGCCCTGGGCCTTACCAGGAAGGTGAACTTCCTCTTCCTCTGGTTCCCCATATGAATCTGCATTGGGTGGTTGTAGAAATTGAAGCGATCGCTACACTCCTGACCCCTCTGCACTCTCAGCCTCACATCTTGGACTATGTCTGCTCTAGCATACAGGCCAACCAGGCCCCATCGCACCACAATGCATTTGGCCCAGGTCTAGGCCTGGCCTGGGTCCAAGGCAGAGCACTCAAGACCCTATTCAGTCTGGCTCTATTCTCCAGTTGGCAGAAAGAGTGCAGGCCCTCAGGGACTCCTGGGCAGAGCTCAACCCTTGCCTCCACCACTACCAGGACACTGTGCCTGCTTCCTCCTCCATGGTCCCAAGACAGGGTGGAGACCCGACGATGAGAGAAAGCCAGCTGGGCTGGGGAGCCAGAAGGTCGGGTAGGTGGTACATGCAGTAACATGAGCTCATTCAGGTTGTTCTGCTGATCATATTCAGGGTGGCAGATGGCTCTGAGCGCAGATATACACTGCTGGTTACTTTCCAGTTTCCCAATGTTGTGAGCCCCCAGGATGACATTTCTATGGCTGCAAAGGAAAGCTGGCCTAGAAGTAGGTATGAGCCGCTGGTGCTGGGTCTCCCAGCTCTGCAGGGCAGGAGGACAGCCCAGGGTGATGTGATTGTAGCTGAAGTAATTGAGGGGATGGGAGGGCTGTGGGGCTGAGCTGTCTGTGACCTCTGCTTCTCCAAAGCCCTGAGCCTGGGATCATAGGGGACAGTGGGATGGGACCCTGAGTTTTACTTCCTGTAGAATAAATTGATAAGTACCTTGAATTCATATTTTCAGCCCCAATCTGTGCCTTCCATTTCCCCTGTTGCTCTTTTGGATTATGTCCTTCTTTTGTCCTCATTTACATTGGCCCATTCTCTACCCTGGAGACCTACCTGGTGTCCTTGTCACCCCTTCATTGCTAAGATCCTGCTTTCAGATGGCCTCTCTCTTGAACTCTTCTTGGCCTCTGTGATTGGTCACCCAGGAAGCTCCTTAGTGCCTCATGTTCCTGAGCAGAGAGCTGCCATCAGCACAAAGTCTTCTTGCACCAGGAATCCCCAGCAAGTGGCCAGACCGACCGGAGTCTGGGTCTGAAGATATGCCATGTAGGGATGGGAATGGGGCCTGGCCTCTTGGACTCAGATGATCTCCCCTGAAAGGAAGCATTCAGTGCTTGTCTCTGTCCTCTCAGAACCCTCGATGTGGGGAACAGCTTGATGCTCCAGAAAGACTAGAAGATGGAACTTTGCAGGAGACATGATGCAGAGGAAAGCATAGCTTGGGCCTGCAAGGGTCTGCTCCACACATTGGGAGAGCACTCCAAGTTCTTCAGGAAGCGCTGCTGACTCCCCATCCCAGACTCAACTCCCTCCCACCTCCCCCAAAGGAGAAGAATGCTTGGTCCAGGCCTGGCCAGCTTCAGCCTCCCCTGTTGAGGAGAGTTGCTCTGCTGTTGGATGGGAGCACACTGGAGTAGCCTCTTCCTGAAGTACCAGGTACTTTCTTCCACAGGGAGCTTCCCAGATCCCTCTGAGTACAGCTCATGGTCAGCTCATGACCAGCTTGGGGCCGGTTTTAAGATTCTAGATGTGAGCTGATGGGACTGTTATTGCTATCTCCTTGTTCCCAGGATCTGGCACATGGATGTCAAAGTGAATTTAGAGAGCACATTTATATAGTACATTCTAGGTGCCACGGGCAATTCCAAATGTTTTAGGCACACCAGCTAATTTAACTCTTATAGAAACACTATGAGGTAGGCATGAAATAATTCTTATTTTAGGGTGAGGATCCTGAGAAAATGTGAATTCAAATAACTTACCCCACGATGCAGAGGTAGGCAGTGCCTCGGCACTCTGGCTCCAGGGTCTATGAGAGGGGTCAGATCTTTGAGGTTAGGGATGGTCACTCATCTGCCCCAGACCTGGGGGCTTGAGAAAGGCCATGAGGAGCAGGAGGGGTGCATCTTCCTAGGAAGGCTGCCCAGTGAGTTGCTGCTGCTGCTTCCTCCTGCCAGTCTTTCATCCTCCAGGACAGGAAGGAAGCCTGGAGCAGTGGGTCAGAATTCACAGTCTCATTCTTCTGCTGGTGTGATAGGTTTCATCTCCCAGCTGCTCAGGAGGCTTGCCCCCTAACTGCCAGTGATCTGGGGGCGAGAGAGTCATCCCAGACAACACCGCCATACCCCCTCCTACTGCTGAGTCAGTGCTGGCCTCTCAAAAGGGAACCCAGGGTTATGGAGGGGTACTTGGAGCTTGCGTCTCAGAATACTAAACCCACGAAATTCAATAATTTCCCAACAACGCATGAAAGTTGATGGCTTCCCATTTCCTTTGTTTCCTGTTTCTCTGGGATTAGAGTTCAGTCATTTGGAATTTTACTTTCTCTGAATACTGTAAGTTTCCCGGATTCCTTATTTGTTTATACTTAGTAATGCATGGAGAAAGGTGAAAGAAACACAGTCGTGGTGTTGGTGGGATGTGGTGAGGACACCAGGAATAAGCTGAAGGAGATGAAGGAGCAACGGGGAAGCCTGCCTGCCTTCCCTCTGAACCCTGGCCACCCTGCTGAGACCCTGGGTGCTCCCACTTCATATTTATTTATTCATTCATTTATTTTTATTTTATTGAGGTCACATTGGTTTATAAGATTATGTAAATTTCAGATGGACATCATTATATTTCAGCTTCTGTATAGACTGCATTGTATTTACCATTAAAAGTTTAGTTTCCATCTGTCACCATACGTATGTGTCCCTTACCCCTTTTTTGCCTCAGCCCATCTGCTTACACTCTGGTGACCACCAATCTGTTCTTGGTATCTATGTGTTTGTTTTTTCATCTTCTACATATGAGTCAAATCATATGTTTTTTTGTTTTTCTCCGTCTGACTTATTTCACTTTGCCAAATACCCTCAAAGTCCACCCACGTTGCTGCAAATGGGAGGATGTCATTGTTTTGGAGGCTGAGCAGTATCCCATTGTATATATACACCATGTCTTCTTTATCCATTCCTCCATGATGGGCACATAGGTTGCTTCCAGGTCTTGGTTATTGTGAATAATGCTGCAATGAACATAGGGATCTATATCTTTTTGAATTAATGTTTTAATGCACTTTGGAATAATACCCAGAAGTGGAATAGCTGGATCATATGATATTTCTATTTTTAGTTTATTGAGGAATCTCCATACCATTTTCCATAGTGGCTGCACCAGTTTGCATTCCCATCAGCAGGGTATGAGGGTTCCCTTTAATCCATATCCTCTCCAACACTTGTTATTTTTTGTCATTTTAATAATAATCATTCCTAAGTGTGTGAGGTGATATCTAGTTGTACCTTTGATTTGCATTTCCCTAATTATGAGTGATGTTGAAGACCTTGTCATGGCCTGATGGCCATCTGTGTATCTTCTTTGGAAAACTGTCTGCTCATATTCTCTGCACATTTTATGATTGAGTTGTGCATTTTTTTATTGTTGAGTTGCATGAGTTCTTTATGTATTTTGGAAATTAATCCCCATGGCATATATGATTTGCAAATATCTTCTTACAGTAGCTAGGTAATCATTTTGTTTAGTCGATGGTTTCCTCTGCTGTGCAGAAGCTTTTTAGTTTGGTGTGGTCTCATTTGTTTATTTTTTTCTTTTGTTTCCGTTGCCTGAAGAGACATGATATTCAAAAAGATACTGCTAAGACACATATCAAAGAGCATACTGCCTATGTTTTCTTCTAGGGGTTTTGTGGTTTCAGGTCTCCCATTCCAGCCTTTAATCTATTTTGAGTTAATTTGTATGTGTGGTAAAGATGATGCTCCACTTTCCTTCTTTTTCCTGTGGCTGTACCATTTTGCCAACAGTATTTAGTGAAGAGACTTTCATTTCTCAGTTGTATGTTCTTTGCTCCTTTGTCAAAAATTAGCTGTCCTCCCCTTTCTTTCCATGAGTTGTCCATGGAGAGTGAAATGTATGAGAGTAGATAGGGATACCTATGTTTTTAAAATGTTTTTATTTTCTATTTTAGTAAAACTGTAATATTAGATCAAATATGAGTGTGAAATGTTTAAAAACATCCATAACTAGTTGCATCTACCTTGGAGTGTTTTATTACATTTCCAACAGTTACAACGTTTATCTCCTCTGGGATTATGGGACGTTAAATTTGCGTGACGTATACTAATTTAGGCCCACCTACTCACTGGGCCCGCTAGGCTGCCAACAATGCAAATCTTCTGAGCAGGCTGATGCTGGGTCACTTCTCCTTCCTTCATTCTGATCCTGCTGTGGTCAGACACCAATCTCGTGGCTCTTGGCTTTGCAGGAGAGCAGTGTACTACTGAGCCATTCCAGACATCCTCAGGGCTGCCTTAATGTCTCTCTCAGAAGGATGTTTTGGAAGCTCTTTGAGAAGGTTCTACTGATGAGCCTGTGATGTTTCATGGAGTGTCAGTGCTGGGAGAAGGCTGTGCCTGCGCCGTTGAATTTCCACCACATGTGTCTGCTGGGAGTGAGAAACTCTCTTTCCAGGAAGTGGCCTGTGCTGATGCCCTTGTAGAAAAAGCAGGGGACACAGGACATTCAGTGACATCAGCATACAGTCTTCCCCTCAGAGAAGTTAGTGGGAAAGAGCGAACTAGACTCTGGATGTGGCAGAGATTTGAAAACGTTGCAAGACCCTCAGTGTTTCCTGGCAGAAAAGCTCACTTCTGAGACTGAGCAGCTGATCCTAGGGCCCTGAGTAAATATAGGAAGAGGTGGAGGTGGACATAGTCCCTGAAACCCTCTACCACAAATGCTCAGACAATCCAAATATTCATGATAGGAGAGTGGTGACACACACTGTGATGCATTCGTGGGTGGAATGCTGTCTAGCTGTTCAAAAGCACCATGCTTTAGAGACTGCTTAGTGGCATGGAGCAGTTTGTATCATCTGATATCAGGTGGAAAAGTAGACTGTAGAACGGTGTACACAATTTGATACTAATTCTGTTAAAGAAAAAGACAAGACCTAGAACGATCATTTTATGTGACCCTTATTTTCACCTTTATATTATGTAGTTTTTTCCTATAATTGAAATGTATTTGTTTTATAGGCAGAAAAAAATTTAGGGTTCATGATCGCTGTAAGCAACAAACACTATTAAGCATCGTGGCAGTGATGAGCCTGCAGTTTAATAAAACAATTTCCTTTTCTTCAGGGGACACAGATGAACCACATTGTGCAGCCTCGCTTGAGGTCAGGTGTAGCTGTGTGACTGTCGCCACAAATGGGATGTGAGTGGAAATCCTGTGGGCACCTTCCAGACCAGGCCCCTAACACAGTACTGTGCTGACCGTGTAGACTCCTCCCCTTCCAGGGTTTGATGCAGGTGAACATGGGGAACACGGATGCCACCTTCAGGGGACTGAGTCTAGTCCCTTGATCATAGGTTGACCATGTAATGATTGTCCAAAATGGGACACTTGAGAGAAAGAAGGGGCACCACGCACCAGGAAACTCATTTTGGACTGTGTGTGAGCAAGAAATAGACTTCTGTTGTGTTAGTCACTGAAATGCTCAAGTTTATCAGTTAGAATAATTAAAGTTATCTTAACTAACACACAGACCATCTTACTGAAGCCTCCCTTTTTCTGAATTGTAATATTGATACAAATAAAATTATTTTAATCAGTATACAGTTGAAAATACAGAATAAATTAAAAACGAGAAAGAAGAAAAATGTCATCCTTAATCTCACCACCCAACTGACCACTGTTAACAGAAGTTTTTCCACGTAGATTTTTTTCTATGTGTATTTTTACTTAGGTATCATCACAATATATTTAGTTTTTCACCCTATCATTTAAATTATTCAACATAAACATTTCCCTCATTTTATTAAAAATCTATTGCTGAAAATCATTTAACGCTCTCATTCATATTTAATTAATAAGCTTTTAGATTATCTAAATAATACAGAAAAAATATGAAAATGAATATGTTGGACTAAAAAAAACCTACAAGGAAAATATAAGTATAAACAAAGATACGATTGTAGTATATACGGATCTCTAACTAGTTTGGCTTAAACATATCTGGTGAACATTCTTCTCCACAAAAAAACGTAATTCAGTCTCAAGACTTTCAAGTTCCATAGTGTTCACTGGTATGAAACTTTTCAAAAGCTCATCCCCAAATTGGTACTGAACGTTGGCATTGTTTCGAAGGTTTGACTTTTGTGACAAATCTGTAAGGAATAACCTTGTCCGCTTCTCTCGTTGTGCTTGAAGGCTAGGTGAAAGACTCCTTTGTTCCTTTTATTCTTATGAACCTTTGTGCACAAGGTCCGAAAATGCCATTTTCTCAATGTCCATACTGAATGTAAGCACCGTTGTTTTTGTAAATCCCTCCTGATTAGCTAAACAAAAACTTATTAACATTTTAGTTAGCATTGATTAGTAAGTGAGCTTCTCCTTTTTTCCAAATAAAGTTCTTTTATAACTTACCTATTAATGTCCTTAGCTGAGTGTTCTCCAGCAGTGGATACTGTCGATGTTAAGGGCTGAGGAATCCATAATGAGCAGGTACCATATTGTACCATTTTCCTATTTTCGAGATTAATACTGATTCCAATTTGGGGTTTATTATTAAATAATGGTGTGATGAACATATTTATTAACACACACACACACTCCTATACTTTAGACCTTGTGTAAGAATAAGTCCTAGAAGAAAAATGACTAGATCAAAAGAGAGAAATAGTTATAAACTGACTTAAATTCCATTTTAAAGAAATAGTTATAATCAAGAACATCCCAGTCTTCCTGATGCTATAAGCATCAGAAGGTCATCATTTTTCTTCCTAACGTGTGTCATACTATGTTAAGTGCTCTTATCAGGTGAGAGGGGGAATTGACCCACCAGCCACTGTCCTTCAAGGCCACACATCCGAGCCCCTGGTGGGGAATATCCCTGCTACTCTCTTGCTGGCTCTGGCTTACACCCTGGGGCTCCATGGAGCTCCTCATGGCTGACGTTCTGGGGTCCATTTCTTTCTTGTGACGGCTTCTCCCAAGAGTGTTCTTTTTATCGCTGTGACCCGAAGTTGTCCCCTGGCTCCTGCCCCTTCTACTATTCACTGGCTCATCTCCGCACGTGCATTCAGCTCTTCCTTCGTGCCTCTGCTGGTGCTTCTGCCGGTGCTGTGGGTCCCACAGAATGCTTGGTGGATGGACATGGGGACTGTCTTGAAGGAAAAAGAAGCTTTCTTTGCTTTTCATCTTAGTTTTCAATGTGCTGGATTTTACTTTTCATATCTGTGTGATTTGTTTGTTATTCTTCTCCATGATGGTTCTTCTCTTTTTGATGTTGGTCCCAACTTATTCAGTGTTTGTCTAGCTATCACGAATTTGTTGCATTCTGTCACAGGCAATTTATCAGTGGTGCTGTTTGCAGGATACGGAATCTTAAAATAAGGTCATCTGGGTCATAATTGGTGACAAAAATATTCAATGACTAATCTTTAGATAAGAAGGATAGAACGATGTTTATTGAGCTGTTGCTGAAGACTAGCCCAGAAGTGCTGTCTCCATCAGGGAGGAAAGCTCTCCCGAGAAGTGTGGTCACAGCATGGCTATAGACCATTTCACAAACAAGAACATACCGAACCACAAGTCGAATGCAATCTTTTTCCAAGTAACAACAATATGTTTTTCTGTAATTTAGCACATGTAGTTTAGACATGGTCCTCTGAGAAGAAGAGATTATTTTCAAAGAAGTGCTGGTATTGGAGTCAGAGAAAGAGAGACATTCATTCTTATCTTTAAAGAATGCATTCTTGGATCAGCCTGGTGGTGCAGTGGTTAAGTTCACACGTTCTGCTTCGGGAGCCCAGTTCAGATCCCGGGTGTGGACCTACGCACCGCTTATCAAGCCATGCTGTGGGAGACATCTCATATATAAAATAGAGGAACATGGGTGCAGATGTTAGCTCAGGGCCAATCTTCCTCAAAAATAAATATAAATAAATAAATCAAATAAAAAGTTCATTCTTTGCTTTGGGAAAATGTTTAAAGCAGATGTACATGTTTGATGGGTCATAAGTCAGGCTGCTCTGGGGAAAACAAGTTTTAAGTTAAATCATGGTTGAAATAAACAGCTTCCCCACATACCTCAAGATGTGAAAGCTTCTTGTTGTTCTTATTATTTTCATCACATTGAAGGATCTTGTACTTGAAATATGGCATTTTGTATATTTGTGGACTTGGGCTCATGCCTTCTACATGTCAATAAATAAAAACAAGGCTGCCCCAGTTGTCCCCTCCCTCCCTCCTGTGCGGTCTTGGCATCCCCTGAGCACAGATAGGGAACCGTAGGACCTTTGGGTCTCGAAGTCTCTTCCAATTTCACACTGCCCTTCTTGAATCAAACAAGATCACTCATCTGAAACTCTAATGTGCAATATAAATAAAATACAGAGAATTTAATTATTTTCAAGGCAAGAGGTCTTGTGGATTCCAAATACCGATCCATCTGTCAAACTGACCTGCCTGGGGGAAGGGGACGAACCAGGAGAATTGAGAGGAAATTCCCCTCCATGTAAGTTTCCAAGTATCAGGGACACAGCTTGTTATGTGTCTGTCACAAAGAGAGAGATCAGCAATTGACTTGTTGATGGACAGCCAAGTGGTACTTTCTGGCCCAGCAGCCCTGGAGGCATCAGGCTCACTGAGCTGCTGTAACCCAGGTTGCCAGCATGGGGAGACAGGCCAGGCTGAAAGGGGCTGAGGCTGCTCAGTGACTCCACTGGACATTGTAGATATGGCCCTGGGAATGCTGGGCTGGATGGAGGACCCGAATTGTCTCTGTTCTGGTGGGAAGTGGGTACTGGGTCCTCTAATAGGCATCAGGTGGGCTGGCAGATCAGCCATGACAGCGACAAGCCATAGAGGGGAATTCACAGGGGACTTTGGGAACTTGGTTAGGGAGATGAGAGAGAAGCTGGCTCAAAACAGGGTGGGCTGGAAGTAAAAGGAGCTGGTAGACAGGGCAGTCAGAAGGAAAATAGATGCAGGTGTGAGACAGTCAGCCAGGGAGGAAGGTTGAGCGAGCTCAGTTCTGGGCCCAGGGTAGGGCAGGAAATGGGACCTGAATGAGGGTGGAGACCATCATGGGAGCATCTCAGTGTCAGGAGCTGCAGATGGTGCTGGCTGTGGGAGAAGCTGCCCCACTGGAGACAGAAGCCCTGGAAACAGGAAACTCAGTGCCCACGGCCTGGCCCCCTGGCCTCCTGTCTCCCTGGAGTTATTCCCCTTCCACTGCCCTGCTCCTCTCTCTGCCAAATTGTCAGGGTGTCGGTGATGGTGGTTGGGTTAGAGAAGGCAAGAACTTTCTAAAGACCAGGGAGGAACATATTTTGGGGAAGAAGATTGTCCTATTATAATGGGCAGCCTTCAGACTCAGCCCTTGCGCAGGGCTCAGCACCACAGATGTGTGACTGAGAAAGGATACAGCATGGGGTTTAGGGGGAAGGAGAGCTGGAGGAGGAAGGAGGAAGGACAGCCACAACTGACAGCAGAGAGCTGTCTGGAGCATGCTGCTGCGTGTTGAAAGTGGTTCAGTGAGTCCGTGAGACTTCAGTCACACTCGCTAGAGATCCATTTATTATGGCCCCTCAGTCCCACTGCCTTCCCCATGGGATTCCTGCCTCTGCCCCAGAAAGGATGGTCAGGCACAGAGGAAGGTCAGCCTCCTGCCTGCTCTTAGAAGTGCTTCATTGTTGACTTTATCCAGGGCAGAAAGTGTGAGACCTTCATGAAGACACCTGGAGGGGTCCCCTTGTTTTGTCCATAGGAGAAAATACCCTGGATCAGCTTTTTGCAGATGAGGGGGCCTCCAGAGTGCCCCTGGGGGCAGAGAAAGGAAGAACTGAGTTGGCCTCCTCGTGGTCCTGCCCTACCCTCCACCCCAGGGGTCAGTGGTCTCCATTATGGGTTGTGCAGGAGAGCAGGGCCAGGGCGGGCTTTGTCACTTCCTTCATCACAGGGCTCCAGCCTGGCTGTGACTCTTTCTTGCAGTTCCACCCAGGCCAAGGCTTTCTCTCTAATCCTCAGGGAAATTTTGGTGAGAACTCTGCTGTGGGATGACGGATCCTTCCTCACCCTGCAGCCCTGATCTACTCAGGGGAAAAAATTAAACAAATAAACATATGGCATAATGTCAAGAAGTTTTCAGTATTATAAACATGTAAAAAGGCAATACAAAGTGATGTGAATGGGAACAGGGGCTGTTTTAGATTGGGTGGTCAAAGTCCTCGCTGAGGAGTGACATTTAGGTACTCAAATGAAATGATGGAAGAAGTCACCTGAGGAATTGGAAGAAGAGCATCCAATCAGAGGGATGATACGCATGCAGGTTCTGTAGCAGAAATGAGTTGGAGTGTTCTGGGAACAGTAAGAAGCCAGTGTGGGCCAGAGCAGGAGAGACAAGTTGAACACGTCCAGATCAAGGCCAGATCATCTGGGGCCTTGAGACCATTTTCAGGGCTTTGATTTTTTTTTTTTTCTTTTTGAGGAAGAGTGGCCCTGAGCTAACGTCTGTGCCCATCCTCCTCTATTTCATATGCGGGATGCCTGCCATGGCATGGCTTGGTAAGTGGTACATAGCTCCACACCTGGGATCCGAACAAGAGAACACCAGGCCACCAAAGCAGAGTGCATGAACTTAACCGCTATGCCTCTGGCCAGCCCCAAGGTCTTTGATTTTATTTAAATTATGATGAGGGCCTTCAGGAGAAGACTTAGAGCTGTATTAAAGGCCAGGTAGCATGACTCCCAGGGACACCTGGGTACCAGACCCTGGTTCCACTCTACTGAGTTCAGGAGTCACTTGGATCAGGCTGTGTTAGCCAGGGGGAGGTTGGAGGTGCTAAATGAGGGCAGTACTTATGCCTGCATGTATGGTGCATACTGTTACCTGTGGTGATCTTGCATATTGAATGATCCTGAACGTACCTGGTTCAGATGAGATTGGGTTCCACCACGGTCCAGACCAGCAGATACACAGGTCTTCCAGCCTCGTAGGGCAGCTCCAAAATGAGTTAGTTGAGCCCCCAAAAGCCCTGGTGTGACCTCCACTCACTCAGATGTTGCTATCTGTAACTGTTCACCAGCTGATGAGGCATTTGGGGGTCCAAAAGCTTGCAATCACCACCTGTCCTGGAAAATATTGCTGATACATTGCCATCTAGCCTGACTGTAGGGTCTTCCTTTCTGTATCCTTTAGATAAGTAAAGGCAATTTGATTTATTCACGTCTGAGAGCTTAAGACTGATCTTTGTGTCAATATGAGCCTCCTGTTTTTTTTTAAAGATTGGCACCTTAGCTAACATCTGTTGCCATGCTTCTTTTCTTTTCTTATTCCCAAAGCCCCACAGTACACAGTACAGTACATAGTGTATTCTAGTTGTAGGTCCTTCTGGTTGTGCTGAGCCTACTATTGACACTTGGCCATGGGAACCCCCATGGCTGTGTAGAAACTGGAACATTGGACAGTTTCGGGCAGGAGATTAATAAGATATAATATGTATTCTTCAAAGATCCTTCTGTTTGTTGCATGAGGAATTTATTGTAGGCAGGCAAGACTAGAAGCAGGGAAGTCAGTTAGGAGAGTAGAATGATGGTGCCGGCAGTGGTAAGAAGTTGAGATATATATTGAAGGTAGACCCAGCAGAATTTGCTCATGGGTAGACTATGAAGCAAAAAAAATGAAGCAAAGACAACTTGTGGGTTTGGGTCTGACCTCCTGGGAGAATGGTGATTGTATTTAGTGAGAAGACAGCACTAACAGGTTGAGGTAGATTGAGGATCCAAGAGTTTAGTTTGGGACATATTTAATCTGAGATGCTTCTTGGGCATCTCAATGGGCAAGTCAAGCAGGCAGTTCAATACATGAATTTACTGGTCTTAAGAGGAGAGATGCCAGAGCTGAAGACATGTTTTGGAGTGTTAGTAGACTGGATTATTTATCCCAGCTACTCGCTCTCTTCCTGGTCAGATGACTTGGTGTTCTTTGGCTGACTCTACCTCCCTCTCTCACTGAACTTGTGAGCATGCTCTGGCCAACTGGAAGTGAGTGGGCGTGAGTTTGCTCCGTCCAGTCAGAAGTTTCAGGTGTGACTACCTAGTTTAGTTCAGTTCCTGTTGCTCCTGCTCTCCCCCACAAGAACAATGTCTCAGATAAGGGCTGCTCCACCAGCCAGGATCCTCAAGTGAGGAAACACGTGGACCAAAGTACAGTCAACGTGAGCTAAGCCACAGATACCCCATAGCCCTCATGAAATATGAGCAAGAAATAAACAAACGTTTATTGTTGTAAGGGATTGATGTGTGGGAGTTGTTTGTTACCTCAGCAAAGGCTTACTGATACAGAAATTGGTAGCAGAAGTGCTGAAAACTTAAAATATGGTGCATTAATTAAAAACTTAAGATACAGAAGTCCCACCCTATCTGTGGGGAGCACATTCCAAGACCCCCAGGGGATGCCTGAAACTGTGGATAGTACCAAACCCTATCTTTTTTCCTATACATACATACCTGTGATGAAGTTTAATTTATAAATTAGGCACAGTAAGAGGTTAACAACAATAACATAATAAAATAGAACAATTATAGGGCCAGCCTGGTGGCATAGTGGTTGGGCTCATGCTTTCTGCTCCAGCAGCCTGGGGTTCATGGATTCAGATCCCCAGTGTAGACCTACACACTGCTCATCAAGCCATGCTGTGATGGCATCCCACATACACAATAGGGAAGGATTGGCACAGATGTTAGCTCAGTGACAATTTTCCTCAAGCAAAAAAGAGGAAGATTGGAAACAGATGTTAGCTCAGGGCTAATCTTCTTCACCCCCTCCCCCAAAAAATGAACAATTCTAATAATACACTATCATAAAAGTTACTGTAGATCTTAGCAACCTCGGCATACAATTTTTTTTGCTTTCCTTATTAAGTAGAGAACTTTTACCTTTTCACTTAAAGGAAGCACTTTATAGCTTCTCCTTGGCAACCAAATTACCAGCATTACTACTCTTGTGCTTTGGGGCCATTATTAAGTAAAATAATACTTGAACACAGCACTGCCAGACAGAACAGTTGATCTGATAACCAAGTCGGCTACTAAGTGACTACCGGGCAGGTAGCATATACAGCACGGATACCATGGACAAAGGGATGATTCACATTCCCAGTGGCACAGAACAGGACAGTGAGAGATTTCATCACACTACTCAGAATGGTGTGCAATTTAAAACTTATGAATTGTTAATTTCTGGAATTTTCCATTTAATATTTTCATACTGTGGTTGACCGCAGGTAACTGAAACCACAGACAGTGAAACTGTGAATAAGGAGGGGCTACTGTATGAGGCATTAGCTTTGAGGTGAGGTAGCAAGGAAACTCTTCTAGAAGGCTGGAAAAGTAAGACTCATGCTGTGCAGTGATGAAAGTTTTGGTAATGTTCCTAATGAACTTATTGAATATGGGCGAACAAATTGAAAGAGAGAATTCTGGTAGCATGAGCAAGAGATGAGCTCAGAGAAAATTTGCCTATTTCAGTGGATGGAAAGGAAAATAGAACTCAGAAATTCTGGGTCTTCAAGGTTGGAAAATGAAACTGTTCTCACCTCCCACCTGTAAAAGATAAAACTGAAAAATGCTTTGAATAGAAAGGCCTTTTAAATAGTGCACCTCTGGGCAAAGACCAAACCAAGGGTGTTGCCATCAGATCCGTGTTAAGACTTCTGATTGGATCAGGGTGGCTCCTAGTAATTCTTTCCCCATTGGACCAAACGACTCAAGGGAAAGAGATCATCAGTATGTTCCCATGGCAGCATGATGTGCTCAAAGCACCTGTAATCAAGTATAGAGAGAGGTACGTCTTGAGGAAAATAGTTTCTGTGTCTATTGGAACATAGATCCAACCAGAATCAAACAGATTAAAACAATAACAATACAAAAATTTGTTTGAGAGAATTATATTGGCAAAAGTGCTACCAGCCTGTGACTATTTGAAATGCAAAACAACCCTCGGGCCAATTTTTTTTTTTTTTTTATGAGTAAGAATATGGTGTATTAGGGAGGGAAGTGAACATAGGTGATTAAGGATGGATCATGGTTAATGGAATTATCATTCTCAATTATTTGCTCTTGTCTTCTAATAAGATGATTTATCCTCACTCATGTTCTGTCATGTGAGTTATCTGTGCACTCTTTGGAGGGAAAATGTCTCCAACTCACATATTTGGATGTGGTATGATTTGGTCAATGAGACGTGAGGGCATGTGCATGTCTGAGAAAAAGCTTTAAATGTGATTTCATAGTTTGCATTGTACTCTGTTGCTCTGCCCTCCACCATAGTTCAGGAAAGAGCTGCTTAGTCTAGACTGAGAAGGCATGCTGAGTCCAGCCAAGTCTAAGCAGAGCCACAGCTGACCAACAGCTTTCCTGTAACATTAATAAGAAACGTATGTTCATTATAAGGCATTGAGATATTGCAGTTATTTGCTACTGCAGCGAGAATTGGTAGTACAGGAGTCATCAGTGTATAGGTAGTGTATTTAAGGACATGGTACTCAATGACATCACTTAGGGAAGAAATATAGATAAAGAAACAGACTGAGCCTGGGAAGAAGAACCTCTAGGAAAAACAGGCTGAGAATCCATGGACAAAGACTTCAGAGGATAAGCAGGAGAGAGATATCCTAGAGGCCAAGTTAAAAAAACAAGTGTTATGAAATGGGGCGTAGTCAACAATGTCAAATACAGCTGAGGGCACAGGAAAGAAAAAGTCACAGAAATGGCATTAAATTTAGCAAGAGGGAGAACATTGATGACTTTGACAAAGATAGTCTCAGTGAATTAGCATAAAAAAATAAATTGACAAGAATTGTGTAGACTATGAGGTGACAATGTGGAGGCAAAAAGTACAGGTGATAGTTTTCATAAATTGTCCCTAAAGGGAAGTAGAGACATGCAGATGTAACTGAAGAGAGTTGAAAGATTTAGGAAATTGTTTTATTTTGTCTTCCAGATAAGGGATAGTACAGAATGTTTATATGTTAATAAGAAAAATATAGTAGAATGCCATCATTTCAAGGCAATGTGATAAACTAATTGATGCTCAGATGGGTGAAGAATATTGTCAGATTCTTTTTTTTTTTTTAAAGGTTTTATTTTTTTTTTTCCTTTTTCTCCCCAAAGCCCCCTGGTACATAGTTGTATATTCTTCGTTGTGGGTCCTTCTAGTTGTGGCATGTGGGACGCCGCCTCAGTGTGGTTTGATGAGCAGTACCATGTCCGCGCCCAAGATTCGAACCAACGAAACACTGGGCTGCCTGAAGAGGAGCGCGCAAACTTAACCACTCGGTCACAGGGCCGGCCCCACCAGATTCTTATATTGGAGGTTTTATATTGATAGTGTTTGATCATATCATCGCCAGGAAACCAAAGGAAAATATTAAAATTCCACAATGCCAATTGCTCTTTTCCCCTGAAGATCCTAAGGGAGCCACAGACAAGGAATAACAAATAATTAAAATACCCTTCTACTAACGGTTGTTCAAGTATGGAATATTCCACTTCAACGTCCTAATAATGGTTGACCAAGACCTTACAGCTCAGGCTTCTCCTTTGAGACTTGAATCCAATTCTTGGGATCTTAACCTCTCTGGAAAACTTGAGGAAGAAAGTCAGTTGAAGATAGTGGTCAGATCTAGAATCCACTTACATATCCCCAAAGAGTGTAAGCGAGAGTAAGGTAGAGGGGCTGTATTTGTGCATCTTATGTCACAATGCTTAATCCATTGGCTATGAAAGCCCAGCCAAGTTCCTGAGTTCCAATAATTCACATTAGTGACTCTTCCTCCCTTACAGGGGCATCAAGCAAGAGTGTGGGCAGAGTTGGTCATGGAATGGCAAGTCCTCCTTTCCCTGTGTTGGTGGACAATTGTGCTATTCTCCATGGGTAATACATTCATATTTAACTGGGAACCTCTGAAGACAATGTCCTAACCCAAAGGCATGGGTTTCAAAGCAGAAATTTCAGACATCGAGGCATAGGACTGGGAGAAAGTCTTGGGATAATGCTCCTAAGCTCTCTACGTACCCTCACGGTGAAGATGGTTCACAGCAAATTTCAGTCTCCCTTGAGACCCTTAGACACGCATCACATACATGTTCTTCACTATAAAACTTCTAGAAAGTTCCCTTATGACATTTGCTCTCTCCCTCCCAGGATTGTCAAATGAATATTCTCTTTTCAAACAGCCCATAATTATCAAATCACTTGATTTTTATTGCAAAGAAAGAATAATTGCACCAGAATGTGGTGACCATGCTTTTGGTGAGCTCAAAGGGAATTTCATAATTCAGAATTAATTAGGCAATGAGAGAGAACAGGAGGCATATTTTAGTGTATTAATTCATACCAAGTTCAAACTCATTCCATCTCTGTTGCCCAGTGTGAATAATTATGTCATTAATCCAAGGCAGGAGGAAAGCTATTGTGACTGCAACTCGTTTCTAAGCAAATAAAGAAAAATGTCACTTCTCCCCTTCAACTAATGCTCTGAATAGAGCTATGTAATAAGAATGCTTTTATTTATTTATAGAGTATAAATTCCCTAGGGCTCAGTAAACTTTAGAATAAGCAAAATCCTAGTTAAAGAGAGAAAAACAGAACTTTTCCAGCTAATTCTGAAACAAAACATTGGACAGGGGAAATGACTAAGGAGAGAAACTGAAATTTTAAGAAGAGCTTGGAAGAAGACTAAAAGGAGGAGGCGATGATTTGGCTTTTTCATTTCCCTCTCCCCTTCTGTGGCACATTCTCTCCACTGTGACTCAGAGAGGTCAAAGACTGGAGGAGACAAGTTCCATACACATTTGATCATCTCTGGACATGACCCCTGACTCTAACCATCCTTTGCCGTCAAAGCAACGCTGGCCTGTCCCTTTAACCCTTTCTGGATGCCCTTCCAGGTCATGTATGGTTTACTGAGCATAGAAGTGTTGGGATCAGTGTGGTTTCCCAGTTGTACCTTCTTAGGATGGATCAGCAATGCATGGGGTGGCCTGTGTAGGCTTTTCCAGCTTTACAACATTGAAGAGGAGAATGGATATGGACAGAGGGCCAGCACAATGGGAAGGCGGTTCCACATTTCCTCTGGGACCAGAAGGAAGGGGTTCAAGGCCCACCACAGGCAGGACCCTGGGTGCCAGGAGTCACAGAAGCAGTGGGGTGCAGTCCACACTGGCCCTTCTGCAGAGGTGTGGACCTGCTCTGGCACACGCATAGCCCTGCCCATTCCTGCCAGCTAGAGACCCTATAACCACAAAGAGAGAGACATTGAGTTGGAAGATGGGGCAAGACCTGCTCCTCAATGGCCCTCAAGCCTAGCAGTGTCCAGAACACAGTAGGAGCTCTGTCAGCATTCTGTCGAAACAGATGAAATTTTCCATGTCTACTTCTCATTCTTCTTTTATTTGACTCGGGAAAGGAAAGTGTTTCTCTACCCACAACACTTTTGGCACCAAATGAATGAGTTTTCAACACCAAACAATTATCCAATTCTCTGTAGACACCAGCTAGGTAAATGAATTTAATTCATTCTGGACTAAGTGCCCAGAGTTAGTGCAGACTCCACAGGTTAGGGGCTCAGTCCCACGCAATTGCCTCCCACTTCAGGCACCAATTGCAAGTAGTGGGTCCCCAGGTTACCCACATTTCTGTGTGCTTTAGCTGCAGATTGGAGATTGTAGCCATGACCCCCTCCTCAGGTTCAATAATTTGCTATAACAGCTCACAGAACCCAGCAAAACATTTTACTTACTATTACCAGTTTATTGTAAAGGATATTATAAAGGATACAAATGAATAGCCAGATGAAAAGGTACCTAGGATGAGGTTGGGAAGGGGTCCCAAGTGCAGGAGCTTCTGTCTCTATGGAGTTTGGGGAACACCACCCTTCTAGCACGTGGATGTGTTCCCCAACATGGAAGTTCTCTAAACCCTTTGGTTTGGGCTTTTAAGGGGGATTCCATTATGTAAGCACGACTGATTAAATCCTGGGCTGTTGGCGATGAACGCAATCCCTTCTCCTCTCCGCAGAGGTCAGGGACTGGGAGTGAAAGTTCCAACCCACTAATCACATGGCTGTTTCCTATGGCAACCATCCCCCATTCTGAAGCAATCTAGGGGCTTCCAGCCCCCAGTAAACTCGTTAATATACACTCAAGTATGGTTGCAAGGGGCTTGTCAGGAATAACAAGAGATGCTCCTGTTGCTCAGGAAGTTCGGAGGGTCTTAGAACTGTGCCAGGAATCGGAAAGGAAAAGCAAGTACATATATTTCTTATTATATCACAATATCACACTGGGGGAAGTCACTTGACTTCACTGAGCTTCAGTTTCCCTACGTACAAAGTGGCAATAAAGGTATGTTATAAAGATGAACTACTTGAGTTGCTATTTTTGTAGGCCAGAATTTTTAGGACGTCAACAATTTCATATAATTTGAACTAATAATTAATTCATTCTCTCATTCGTCTGTGAGCGGCCACTATGTGCTTAGAGCTGAGAGTTCAGCAAAGAACAAAACAAAGTCTCTGGCCATGAATCTTACATCTCAGCCAGGGCAGAGCAGGCAATAAATATGCCCACAGCAGAGATGTAATCTCCCGTCAGGAGGTAAGTGCTAAAAGGGAAAATAAGTCAAAGGAAGGGAAGAGAGAGTGTGGAGATGGCTGTATTTGACAAGGTGGTTGGGACAGTCTTATTTGAAGAGGCAATATTTGAATAGAGGGCTGAAGGAAATAAAGGAGGGAAGAAAGATCTGGGGATAGAACATTCCAGAAAGAGGGAATAACAGGGCAAAGTCTCAAGGAACAGCAAGGAGGCCAGTGTGGCTGGAAAGGAGTGAGAGATGGGGAGGATAGGGGAGGATAAGGTCAGAGAGTAGGCCACGGGAAGGACTTTTGAGTTTAATTCTAAATGAGATGGGAACTCATTGGAGGACCTTGAACAGAGGCGTAACATGATCTGATTTGGACTTTTACAAGCTTGCTCTTGTTTGAGAGGAAGATAGTGGGGCGGCTGTCGGGGGCTGGGGGAGAAGAAGGAGGCAGACCCCCTAGGACATTACTGCTGTCATCAGGGGAGAGAGAACGGCGGCTTGGCCTAAGATAGTAGCAGTGGGGGTAAGTGGTTATATTTGGAAATTGGAGGTAAGATGTGGGAAAGACAGGGGTCAAGAATGATTCCTAGGCTTCGGACCTGTGCAGCTAAGAGGATGATGGTGCCGAGCAGGGAAGAGTTTGGGGAGGAACAGGCTGGGAGGGAGAGGGTGAGTCGAAAGTTCTGTTCTGCACACAGTGACGTGTGCTATGTCTACAGGACATATACAGAGGGCTTAAGCAGGCTGGTTGGAGGGAAGGTCAGGCCTTGAGAGAGCTGTCTCCAGCTATTTGGGGCTGAAATGAGATAAAACACATTCACGCAAGTGGGGTTCTCTAAAAGGCTGGGTGAGCACAGGGATAAATGACTAGACGCATTCTTCTCGTCTGCTCTATCAAATATGCTAGTTAGCATTTCTGTAAATAAAACTCTCTTCCCACATTCTAATTGATCTCCTGTTCAGTAAATTGGATAATCTAATTTTTAAGAATGTACATTTTTCTTTAAACTCAGTAAAACTATTATTATTTTAAAATAAAATAACGTCTCCGACTAATACCTTTGTTTTCCCTAATTGCTCTCTTTTGCGGAACAAAAAAAAATTGCTCTGGTCGGTCTGGACTAGACGGTAAATACTTCAGTCTGGACACAAGAGGGCGCCATGCACACGGTCAGTGCCGCGGGAATGGAAAAGGTGGCTGTTGAGTCCCCAGACCATTTGCCTTGCCACCTTCTTCCCTCCCCTAATTCATAAATCGGGGCTCCTGGGACCATGAATCAAGGATGGCAGCCTGCAGGTCAGCAGAGTGTGACTACTTCAGTCAGAGAGTATCAGGGCCAGACAGGGTTTTTCCAGGAGGGGACCCCTGGCAGGCCTAACACCTGTTAGAGGAGAAAAACAAAAAGAAGACTGGATGCATAAAGGAGAAAAAGAGGAAGAAAGCAAGCAAAAGTGAAGGAAACCACGAGGTGCCTATTGTGGAGAGTGGGAGAATTCCAGAAATTCAAGGCCAGATGGGGCCTCAGAAACTGTCTTGTTGAACCTTCTATGGTGGGTGGCTTCCCGGGGTTGGGGTGTGAGGCCTTTCCCGGCTGCTGTGTTTCAGCCGACGTTCACCACCGCCCCAGCTCGTTATCTTCATAAAGCGTACCAGCTTCATCGGGTGCCTGCAGATGCCATTTTATCCTCAACAAGCCCTACTATGAACACCCACCTACTCTATGCGTTTCTTCTGCAGGGTCCCAAACACACTTGCAGTATCCATGTTGAATGCTCCCATGTTGTCAATGTGACGATGCATCTCCAGCTCATGGGCTGGCTACAATAAATCTGCACTTAAGATGTGATTATAATGACTGGTCTTGTGGTTTAAACTATGGGAAGACTCTGGGGATTACAATAGATTTCCAAGGAGTCTTAAAGAATTGAAAAGTCTTCCCAGCAGGCACAGTGATAAATGGAGAGGAATCCAAGTTTTGGTGTCATGCAAACTTGGATTTGAATCCTGGCTTCTGTGTTGCTGGTCCCGGGGGCGACATTTCTAAACCCTCTTGCCTTCTCCTCTATAAAATGAAATAATGATAATACTGTGTCAGAGGATTGTGGTGAGGATTAAATAAGATATTGCTGGTAAAGTTTCTAGTTCATTGTATCCTCTCAATTAGAAATTTGTGATGTTTATGTCAGACAAAGGGTTAATGGCCTTAAACAATAAGGGGTTGGTTCTTATAAATATTAAGGAAAATGGTCACAGGGTTTGAACACACAGTTCACAAATGGAGATAAATATATGTAGGTAAAGTAAATCTCACAAGTAATCAAAGGCTGCAAATTAAAGCAACAATGGGAACATTTTCCTCCTCCTCCTTGATTTTCGCTAAACGCAGCCTTGCCCATCAGGTGTTTAAGCCAAAGACCTAAACATGAAAATGGACTCCTTCCTCAAATATGGGACAATCTCAGCATCAAAACAAATGACAACAAAAGATTGTAACCTATTGAAATAAGCAAGAATGCACAAGTCCACAGTGATATAAATAAATGAATGCATACATAAACAGGAGAGTTTATTATAAACAGGAGACTTTCAGTAAGAAGAAAATCTACTAATAAATGTACAAGGAATGATAGAACTAGAAAATCACCATTGGGCTGCCATCCTAACAGTAATTCTTTTAGGCAAGAATCGCCACAGCCAGTAGGTGAACATTTGAGGTGTAACAGGATATTATGTAGCTTCAAAGTACCTCCCCACAAAATACTTATTAATTACAAAAGGTAAATAGTAACTTGACTATTTTACTAGAGACATTTGGTGGGAATGACCTCCAGACTAAAGGAAACTAAAGAAAGAAGACGAAATGTAATGCATGACCTTGGACTTTGTGCTGCAAAGAACATTACTGGAACAATTGAAGAAATATGAATAAGGTCTGCAGATTATATAATAATATCATAGCAATATTGATTTCTGATTTTAATACTGGTATTGTGTTTTATAAAAGAGAATTCTTTGCTTCTGGGGAAATACATTGAAGAATTAAGGTGTAAAAAGGCAATATATCCACAAATTACTTTTAAATGAGAGAGAGAGAGAGAAAAGCAACTATAGCAAAATGCTGACATTTGGAATCTTGGGGAAGGATATTCAAGAATTCTTTGTATAGTCTTGCAACTTTTCTCTAATCCTGAAATTACGTCAAAATAAAACATTTCTTTTTTTAAATTGATTCCTTTCTCTTCCTCAGCCCACAAATGCAGTCACCAAGTCCTTACGATTCTATTTCTGAAGTCTCTCAACAATCTGCTCACTTCTGTTCATCTCCACTGCCGCTGGCCTGATACAAAGCCCGCTCTAGCACAGACTACGACAACAGGAAATAGCAAATATCCTAATGATGTAATCTCAGAGATTTTACCTTTCCAGCATTCCTTTTAATCAAAATTGTATTCGAGGGTCCAACTTATCAGTAAGACAACAAAAGAGAGTAAAAGTTGTCAGGATCAGAAAAGGAAATGAAATAGTTTCACAGATGATATGACCGTCCACCTCTGTGTAGACGGCCCAAGAGAATCTACAAACCAATAGAACTAATTAGTTGTATGTTAGACTCAACAAGATCAATAAACAAAAATCAATTCCAGGGGCCAGCCTGGTGGTGTGGTGGTTGAGTCTGCAGGCTCCGTTTCGGTAGCCCAGGGTTCATGGGTTCAGATCCTGGGCACAGACCTACACACTGTTCATCAAGCTGTGCAGTTGTGGCATTGCATATACAAAATGGAGAAATATTGGCACAGATCTTAGCTCAGGGCCAATCGTCCTCATCAAAAGTAATAATAGTAATAATAATAATCAATTCCGAACAACAAACGATTAGAATATATGTATATATTTTTAAAGATAATACAATAGCAATAGAATTATAGGGTTCCTAGGAGCAAATCTAACAAAGATACATAAAACATGTGCAGATTAAAATAAAAGTTTATGAAGAACATAAAAGAAGGCTGAATAAATTCAAAAGATATGCAATGTTAATAGATGGTGTCACAGATCTACAAGTTGCCTATCTGAAAACTGTTCACCATCTTTTTTTGCTAACAAAATCCAAAATCTGGGGAGAGAGGGATAGAATTGTGTTTTCCCAAATTTTCTTACAAATGGGGACAATTTTTGACAAAGTTCTTGCCAATGAGAGGTAAATGGATGTCTGGGATAGTTTCTTTTTCCTTGTTTGTTTGTTTTCCTTTCTTGAGCAGGCATTATCCTTCTTTCTTCCTTTCTTTTTCCTGATAGAAATCATATGTGATGCCTGGAGTAGCTGCGGCCATGTTGTGCCAAGGAAGCAATAAGCATAAGGCTGAAAAATCAACGTGTACAGATTGAAGAAATTAAAGAAACTTGTAAGAAATATCATGCTATCACTGCAGCAGCCCTGGACTGCTTGCCCCTAGACTGCTTGTCATATGGGAAACATAAACCATTGCTGTCTGCGCTACTGTAAATCAGGTTTCTCTTACTTGAATCCAAAATATTGCTAAGTGTTGCAGCTTGAAAGGCTTAATGTTTTAAAGATGGCAATTTTCCCCAAATTAATTCATAAATTCAAGCAGACAGTTGTGGCAATCTTGATCTGGCTGATAAACACTACTGCTCTTTGTGTAGCTGTGTGAAATGTCAAACAGGAAACTACCACATCCTGTTCTGGGTTCTCTTAGGGTTTTTCTAGTGCTAACTCAGACGCCTAGGTTTGCTTTCCTCACTGCCTTTGTCCCCCTCCTGCCACCCCAGTCACTCCATAAGCTCCCTTTGCATTTATTTATACTAAGGCAGCCCTCCTCAGCAGTGGCCTGAGCCCCGGATTCCCCCCTCATGTTCACGCTCTGATTCAACATGGAGCAGTATGCTGAGTGGGCTTCGTCAGAGCTGATTCAAAATCAGGGGCCAGCACCCACCCTCCATGTGCCTAGGGTGGGGAGCAGTGAGAATAGGGGTGGAGGAGAAGATTGGCTTTCCTCACTCAACTCAAAATGAGAAGAGACTGAATTTCCTCACAAATGATCTCCAGATCCTTGTCACTCATAGAGGGCTTCTGATAAGCAATTCAGCAGGTGCCCTCTCCCTGCCCATGTCCGCGATCACACACTCCACACAGAGGGGGAGTAGTCCTTTCCAGGCACACCATCTACTCCACAGCCTTGACCGTGGGCCCTGCCGCTGTGGCTCTGGCCCATGAGCCACCTGCGTTTTGCTGGCTTCTAACATAGAACTTTCAGGTTCCAAGTACCTTATTCATGTCCTCACCCTTCCCCCTGCCACATAATTCCCTGCAAGTCCCCAAAAGGAAGTGTGCCACCAATGCTCATAAACAAGTCTTCTCCCAATCCACGGAGCTCCAGTTATCCTCTTCTCTGGCACTGACTTCCTCTCCCCTGCTGAGTCTGACACAGTCTCGAAGCTACATGGAGGCACCTCGGCACTATCTGTGGTGTCACCCCTGAGCCACTGCCTTCTCTAATGTCCCATCAATGAACAAGGACGAGGCTTCCTCAGCAAAAAACAGGAAGACTGGCAGTAGTTAGCTCAGGGCTAATCTTCCTCAAAAAAAAAAGAATAGTTTGTGAAATTTGAATCAGAGAATTCTTGGGTTTTCAAGAAGACTGTTTGGAGAAGAAGTGGAAATAATTAGTTCAGTTTTGGACCGTTGAGTTTGATGTGTCCATGGGGCATCCAGGCGAAGGTGCTAGAAGTCAGTTAGGAGGCCAGTCCAGAGCCTGGGAGATAGGTCTGGACTGGGGCTCTAGATGTGAGGGTCATCAGTCTGGTGGTGGAAGTTTAATCTGTACATGTGGGTTCTTTCAGAGCCCCTACCACAAAGGGAGTGGGGTAAATCCCCAGTGGGAGAAATCCCCGTCACTGGCCCCACATCATTCTTCCTTGAAAAGTCTCCTTGGTGTGGGCTTTATCTTCACTGACTGTTTTCCGTGAAACTGGAGTGTGTGTACGTGCTCACCTTGCAGAGAAGCCTTGGCTCTGATGTCGTTGGATTTCTTTGACGTGCCGGATCGGTAAAAAAGGTGACCCATGCTTGGCACATTCCCAAAATAAGCGACCACAGGCACCCCTTCTCAGTTGTCACCTCTCTGCACCCGAAGAAGTGTGAAGGAGGGTCCTCCCTCACCTTTGCTGCCATCTGATCCCAGGTGTTTGTGGTGGACCTCCTGGAGAGCCCACTAACGTGTCACAAGAAGAGAAGTGATGCTCTGGCTGACAACGCGACAGCATACTTTTTTCCAAATCTTTTCTGATGTTTGAGTTGGAACAAATTTCAGGGCAGAAGTTAGATTAAAGACAGCCTTTTAAAAGAAAATAGGGTAAACTTGATAACAGTTTAATCTGGATGACGGATGTATGGGTAATCATTGTACCATTTTCCCCATTTTTTTTTTTTTGAGGAAGATTAGCCCTAACCTAACATCTGCTGCTAATCCTCTTTTTGCTGAGGAAGACTGGCCCTGAGCTAACACCCATGCCCATCTTCCTCTACTTTATACATGGGATGCCTGCCGCAGCATGGCTTGCTGAGCAGTGCCATGTCCACACCCAGGATCTGAACCAGCAAATCCCGGGCTGCCAAAGCGCAACATGTGCACTTAACCTGTGCGCCACCAGGCTGGCCCCTTCCCCATGTTTTATATGTTGAAAATATAATAATTTTTAACAGAATATTTAACATTGTAGTGATTTAGATGTCATACAAGTTTATTAAGCAGCAGTTTTGTTCCTGGCATGAAGCTGGGAAGTTTTCCATGTGACTAGTGCCTGCATGATTGGCCAGTTAGACAATATTTCCTGTTTCAGATAAACGTCCTAAAGCTTAGATTACAATAAATAATATTGTGGGGTAGGAAGGTGTTTAACAATTATCCCTTGGGTCATTAAGAGATGAAGAGGAAAGTGGGCGTTGATAAGAAGATTTGAAATAGAAGGCACTCCCTACCCCAGAGTGGTAAAATTATCTTTTCTGTATCTCCCAGAGTAACGTTTTGGGGAGTTCAGTCACACAGCCACACTGTCATGCAGAGAGGAGGTGAGTCCCCCGCCTAGGAGTAGAAGGTCCGAGAGCAAGCTGCTCTGCTGCCTCCTCTCTGCCCTGTTCCCAGGGCAGCGTATCTGTAGGATGCTGCTTCCGAGGCAGGTCCTGCCAACAGCGTGCTGCACGTGGACTTTCTGACATCACCTTTGAAGTTGAGGGAGAGAGCTACATTACCATGGGCCGTGGGGGCCGCAGGCCTGAGCAGGCCAGTCCTCCTTATGGTTTCTTTAGTGTGCAGACATTTTTTTTTTCCACTTAGGCAAATAAATTAGTATTTTCCTTTTTGGTGTGTGCCTTTTGCATCTCATTAAGGAAACTTCTCTACCCTATGAATATAAATATAGTCTACATTTTCTTTTATACTTTTAAAAATTTTTTTCTTACATTCAGGTCTCTAACAGTCTTTGATTTCTAGTTAGTGATGGTATGAATTAGGGATGTAATTTAATTTTTCCCCACATGGATAACCACTTTTCCAGCAACATTGATCAGAGTCCATCTTTTCTCCACTAATTTTTCAGGCCTCTGTCATCTATGGAGTCGAAATGTGAGGAGGTTTATTTCTGAACTTTCTGCTCTGTTCCACTGATCTTTTCCTTTTTTTCCCCTTTATTATTATTTTTCTTTTGGTGTGTAAGATTGGCCCTGAGTTAAAATCCATTGCCAGCCTTCCTCTTTTTGCTTGAGGAAGGTTGTCCTTGAGCTAACATCTGTGCCAATCTTCCTCTGTTTTGTACGTGGGACACTGTCACAGCATGCTTTGATGAACCGTGTATAGGTCTGAGTCTGGGGTCTGAACCCACGAACCCCTCCCGGTGCAAGCAGAGTGTGCAAACTTCACTGTGCCACTGGGCCAGCCCCCCATTTTTTTAATCCTTGTATAAATACTGCATTGTCCTAATAACTATAGCCTTGTAACAAATATTGATATTTGGTAAGGTAAGCCCTCATCTTAGTCTTATTCAATTATTTCTTGGGTCTTCTAGGCCTTTTAATTTTATATTTAAATTTTAAAAACAAGTTGTTAAGTTGCTTGAAACTCTCTTGGGCTTTGATGAGAATGCTATTGCATCTGCGAGTTAATTCTGAGAGAGGTGACATCTTTAGGAATATTGAATCATGTCATCCAAAGGCAAAGTATACTTCACCATTTATTTTCCTTTCCTCTTTTTAAAATTATTTTCTCCAAAAAATTCTGACACCTATTATTTATTCCTAAATATCTTAGAGATTTTGTTTCTAATGTAAACAAAATCCTTTTTTAAAAGTATATTTTATGATTATTTGTTGTAGGTGTCTAGAACCTAATTGAGTTTTTTATATTTATTGTATATCCAGCACATTGCTCAACTCTCTTATTAGTTTGTAGATCCTATTAGATTGTCCAATGATTTTTTTCACTACTAAGTGTCACATTGATATAAAGCATACCTTGGCACTCAGAATTGTCGACACATGGGTATAAAGTTTAAAAACTCCGGCATTTGAAATATATCACCTCTCTTTGTTTCTATCAATTGATGTAATTTTGACTTGTGCCTGCCATACATTTGAGCTGGCAGGGAACTTAACCTTAGTTAGCCATTCTTGAGACTAACTTCACACCAGGGTCATGTCATATAGTTCCAGGGTCTGAAACATGGCTGAAGCCTGGGGGCATGGAGACCTCTCTCTGGTCACATGTCTTCGGTACAGTCAGTTTACTGCTGACACATGGCTCTCTCTGTGCAGTCTCCTCCTATCCCCTGGGTCTCTGCAGCCTTCATGCCCATTAAGTGACTTCCTCTGGAAGGTGTGATAGGAGGGTGAATCCAAGAGAGGGCTTCATCAGAGCATCAGTGGCTATTCTGCAGCCAGAAAATCAGATTGGAAATAAGACATTGTGATGGGAAGAGAGCAAACTAGTAAAAGGAAGATTGAGGGAGGGAGAAGTCTTCAATCTTATCATCCCATAGTCATACATCACAAGTAGAACTCCTTCTCCAGGCATGAAAGGAAGGGACAAAGGTGAAAGAGAAGTTGCCCTTTGAAAAATCTCTCCTAGAAACACTGGCAGTGACTTTCCTGGGCTAGATTTGTGTCACCTGTAAACCTCTACATACAAATGAGTGGGAGGGTGAGTATGTGTAGCTGGGTACACTACCACTCTGAGCAAAACTGGAGTTCTTCAGTGAGGAAGAAGGGGAGATGGATATGGGGCAGGCGAGTAGCAATGTCAGCGACAGAAAAACATTCTCCATTTTAAAAGTGGGACACTGAGTTTCCCAGCCTTCTCCACAAACATGAGCCAGGAAGTCCTTGGGACTGCTTGAGGGATCATAATAAAACTCATCTCCAAAGGCAGACGAGTATGGACTCTGGAGTGAAATTGCATGCTCAGATTTGCAACGTATATGTAACAGGACACTGCTAGAGCTTGGAGCTGTACGAGGTGTTTTGGTGTGGTGGTTTTGTCACCAGGGAGGAGACTCATGTGACTAGACCTGAGGTTGTGCACAGGAAGAAATCTGCCCACTCAACGCACCAAGTTCTCGTGTGGTGACAGCTGAAGAGTTAGTGGAAAAAGCCACAAGGCTGTCATCTTACTTCTTCACCACAGTGTCTTAAACATCTCTAGTCTTATGGTGTCTCCCCAGCCAATGATAGACAGCCTGCTCTGAGACCACCAGGAGGTTGTTTTCATTGGGTGAGGGACATGGGGCAGAGATCTCTCTGGATTACTTGCCGGGGCAGAGTTGGCTGTCCACCTTGGACTGAAGCAGGAGTTTTTTCCCTCAGAATCTCAGGAAGTAGGTCCAAGCAGTGGCAAGTTTCCATGGCCCTCAGACCCACCACCTCACCACCTTCTCCTTCATTCCTTGACTTGATGTTTCTCGTTAATGGCCTAGCCACTTGTGGGGGCCCAGGTGAGCTATATAACCTTCTTTCTGAGCCTTTTCTCTCCCAATTTAACTCTGAAGGCTGCTCAAGGATACTCTCAATGCAAGAAAATCACTCAAGACTACTCCCTCTCACCACCTCCCCTAGGAGGTGCAGGAGATCTGACCTTGTCCTGAGTTGAGGGCAGCTCTAAGGGGACCAGAAGACAGTCACCATGTGGCTGGTTCAGAGAAGGGTCAGGGGGGCTTATAATTGACAAGGATACATGCAATACATTACGTTTTCCTGAAAGTAATTTTGACTTGGATGAAGATCTTCCATGTAGTGGGTGCACATTCTACAGCCAGGCAGCTAAGCTTGAATCCTGGTTCCACCACCAGCTAAAAGCACCCACGGAAAAGTTCCTTAACCTGGCTGTGCCTCAGTGTTCTCAACTGTAAAAGAATGATAAGAATGCTACAACCTCTGGGATTGTTATAGGATTGAATGAGTTCATATAAAGCACTTAAAACAGTACCTGATGAAGAATAGGTGCTCTATACACATCATCTGCTCATCATTATCCCATTCCTAAGGCACAAGCCCCTCAATAGCTCACAGCTCCCACCTCACTGAGGTGCTGATTCCCCCAGAGTTTCTCTAAGAAGAGAAAGCTGGACTGGACCATAAAACAGGAGGGAGAGCTTGTTTGCTTCAGAAGGTAATACTCCCAATCCATCAACACACATCTCTTCGTCACACATTCAAGCGCACTCCATATACAATCTCACGTACACAATCTCGATGGAGGTGTGAGAGAAAATGGAGAAAAGGAAAGGAAAAAGAGAGGATTCAAAGGAAATGGAGTCTGTTCACATAGAAGGAGCACAGAATTTCTTCAGGATCACATTCCAGGGGAGGTGATGGTTGTCGTCTTCTTTTTTTTTCATGTCCCCTTTTCTCCACCTTGCTTTGCCCTAAAAAGGTTCAATTTCCTGTCATGTGGATCATCTCTGATAAATGCTGTATTTATTTTCTATTGCTGTGTAACAAGTTACTACAAATTTAGCAACTTAAAATAACATCCATTTGTTATCTCATAGTTCTGTAGATCGGAAGTCTGGGCGGGCTTAGCTGGGTTCCTGCTCAAGGTCTCTGGATGCCAAAGTCAAGATGCCAGGCTGGGCTCTCATCTGGAGGATCTGGAGGAGAATCAGCTGCCAGGCTTATTCAGGATGTTGACAAGACTCAGTTCCTGGCAGTTGTAGGACTGAGGGTCCCATCTCCTTGCTGGCTATTATCAGGGGGCAGCTCTCAGCTTCCAAAGGCTACCCTCAGTCCTTGCCACATGGGACCCTCAATCTTTAAGCCAGGATCAAATCCTCCTCAGACTTGGAGTTTCCATAACTTCATCCTCTGTAACCAGCTAGAGACAACGCTATGTTGTTGAAGGGCTCATGTGATTAGGTTAGGCACACCAAGATCATCTCTTTTACCACACATAGTCATGGAAGTGATATCTCATTATATTCACCAATTCGAAACACACTCAAAGGGGAGGAGACGACACAAGGGTGAGAGTCACTGGCACTAATTTTAGGATTCTGCCTACCACTAGTGCTATGAATTTCAAGAGTAACAGTGACAGCTTTTAAATGAAGCGAGGGAGAAAAATGGGGCAGGGATAGTTCAGGGTCACCTGAAGAGTATACATTAGGGAAATCTCCCTCCTGGGACATTAAACCTTTTCTATATCAAGTTCAAAATCACCTCAAGGCTCAGACACTCAAGAAACGTGAACACTAACCCAATTAGAAGGCACATGGGCCTTGATAGAAGCAAGAGCAGGTTCCCGAGCAGGCAGAACTGTGAGCAGGCCCAGGGGGACATAAGCCAACACTCACCTGGTTCTGACCTGGGAGGTCATGACACAGAAGTCCCAGGCCTTAGAGATCATGAGATATCAGCAGAACGTCAGGACATCCAATAGACATTCAATGGGTTCAGAGAAGGAATATTTTCTTCTCCGTGGGCTTCGCTAAGAAATTTGAAGATTGGCTCAGCCTCCAACGGGAAGGAAAAGTCTAGGCCAGTGGGAGGCAAAGAAGAGGGACTTAATAGTTAGAGAAGAGACTGAGCCCTGCGATCTGAGACTGTCAACTGAGCATTCAAGCTGAGACCTTATCCAGCAGTTGGAGGGGCCCAAGAGAAGGGTCAGTTCCGCTTTAGTAGAGAGATGAATTCAGACACACCAGGACTTACAGATCTGAACTGCTTGCATTGTAGACAGTAGCCAATTTATTTATTTATTATAAGAATGTATACAGCAGATTTCAGCAAAGTGCCTTGTTCTAACTCAGCCAGCACATTGTGATAATTTTCTGACAGAAGGAAGTAAACGGTCTTGAAGAAGGAAGTAGAACAGATGGCAAGCTCAGCCAGAGGAGCTGGGCTTTCCCAGAATCCTGCCCAGAGCAGCGGCTGCTCCACAGGCCAGGTGTTTGCCCTTGGAGGTGGAAGGCGAGTGAGAACTCAGGGGCCCCAGCCTCTCTCTGCTTGTGTAGAGTCTGCTATCTCACTGGTCCTCACTATATTTTTCTTCCCCAGTTGTCTTTATTGTCAGAAGCAAATAATGGAAGAAAATGAAGAGCTTTTGTTCCCAGCCAGTGCAGTACTCAGGTTTAGAAACCATGGGGGAAGTCTGGACTCCATCTGAGCTAAAGTGTGATCTGTCTGGGTTTTGAAACAGTGAGGGGAGCAGGAGTAAGCTGGTCATTCTTCTTTTTGTCTGTTTTTAAACTTTAAAAAAGTAGTTTATCCTATACCAGCACTCTGCAAACTGTTTATTATTTAACATTTAAAAAATGAATTGCATTTTTTAAAAAAGAAATATATTTACTTGGTGTAAAATTTAGGTTTCAAAAGCAGTAAAAAGTAAAACTACTCCTTTCACCTCTGACTCCTTAGTCATCCTGTTTCCCTCCCTGGAAGAAACAAATCAATGATATATTTTTGGGATTTTTCCATGTTGATACACGGAAGTATAATTCATTCATATTAAGGGACGCATATATTCCAATGTATGCAATTAACACAATTTATTTATCCATTCTTAGGAAATTTAGGCTTTTTCCAATCTTTTGCTACTAGGAAAAGGTTGCAATGAGCATTCTGTGATGTGAATTTCTCTAGGGATGTGAGGGTATATCCTTGAAGTGGAAAGGCTGGGTTAGAGAGTGTATGTACCTTCACTTGTCTTGGAAATTGCTCAGTTGCTTCACAAAGTTATTGTTCCAGTTAACGCTGCCAACAATACTTAGTATTACAAAGCTTAATAATTTGTGTTAGTCTACTAGGTGTGAAGCGGTGAATCACTGTGTTTTTTATTAGCACTCCCTGACCACCAAATTGTCTCTTCAAATATTTCTTAGCCATTCGAGTTTGCTCTTCTGTCAGTTGTTTGTTGTATCACTTTCACATTTACATTTCATTGTTTTCCTTAAGGATTTTCAAGACTTCTTGATATATTCTAGATGCTATTTTTCAACAGATCACTGTAAATATTGTCTCCCAATCCATAGTTGTTTTATGCATTACGCTGTTGCCTTTGGTTAAACAGAAGATTTGCATTTTCAAGTACTCCAATTTACTCATTTCTGTCTATTGCCTTTGAATTCCACATATTTTCTGGAAAATAGAAGAAATGAAATTTTGTCAAAACTCCTCATTATTTCTCATAATGCTCGGGTACTCCAGAACTCTAGGTGTGTGGTCATCTCAAGATAATTACTTGGACATATCAAAGAATACTTTCCATCTTCAACTGTACATTTGCATGACTGGTAAATATGACCTCTTCAGGAAGGTCTTTCCTATCTCTTGAAAAGGGCAGGTTAACCTGTCATGTTCTCTTATAGTTGTTTTTCCGTCAGAGCACTTGCCGCTGTTCATAATCATATACGTGTATGTATACTTGGCTAATGTATGACTCACTCTTTGAGATTAGAAACTAAATCTGTCAGTGCCACCGTCTGACTTCCTGGGCTTTGTAGAGTACCACACACAGAGAAAGTACCCAATGTATCTTTTTGAATGAGAGAATTGCCTGGTCTTGGACATTCCATCTCCATCTCTGTTATATAAAACCTTTCTCCTAGGGAGTTTTTCTCTGGTGGTCCTATGAGTTGGCTTCCCCATATCAGCTCAAACAATGGAAAGGTTCAGAATTTGCAGGAAGTTGCGTCTCTGTTTTTGCTCGAAGGCCCACCGTGGTTTTCTCTTTATGAGGTTACCTAGTGGCAAGTGTGAAGAATCAACAGCTCTTCCGACACAGAAGATCTTAGCAGGGTGATTTGTGGTGACAGCAGACAACTGCAAGTTTATGGTTATTGGCTAATCAAAAGGAGTTCTCAGCCTTAATTCATCCCCCAAGCATTTTGCATTTTTGCGATGACAGATTTTCAAGGGATAATTTTATTTTTATTAAATTTAGGGCATTGAAAGGAGTGTCAAGGTTACACTACGACTGATTAGGCCACGTTGGAATGTCTGCCTTCCATCTGGATACAATGGCACAGGGTTAGCACATATGGACCCCACTCACAATGCTTCATTGTCTGCCTGTTGCAGGTTTTCCTGAGTATATCATATACCCTCCTCTCCTGTGTCAGGCTAGAGTTTGCTTTGGAAGTGGGAATTCAGATGAGAATATTGACATGGAGCATCAGGTGTGGGGCATACAGTCGTTTTATATAATGAAGGAAAGATGAGAATGGAAATCACTTAGGAAAGAGGAAGTTCACTGGAATTCCTAAAGACAAAAAGTCAGTCTTTATTTAAAAGGTCAATACTAAGATTACACAATTGGTCTTCACTTCTAGAATGTCATGTTCCTGGAAATGAAACTTAGTGGTGGAAGGTGGTGATTTACAAGAAGGGGGCTGCACATCACACCATCTAAAAGCCATCCAAAAAAGGCAAAGAAGATGAGAGCAAATGCCAGAAGTGAAATATCTATAGAGAAACAGAAAAAGTCATGGATCGTGTTTTGTTGCACGGATTGAAAAAAATGTGAAAATGTACTAATTTTTGACTAGTCAGTTTTAACAGATTCCTCCAAGCCTGGTACTCTGGAGATTCCAAGAAGCTCCTGGAAAGTCATTCTGTTTTCCAGCACTGATTCTTCAAGAGTCTTCTGAGTACCTACCAAATAATTTATAAACTATCACTTTGTTTCTCACCACTCTCTCCTTACTACTCCACATCCATCTCCTCTTAAAGTCCACATCTTCTCTGTTTTGCATCACGTCTTATCATCTCCATCATTTTTGACAACATTCAATAAAGCTCTCCATGTGCACTGATCCCAAGGTTGTCATCGAGCAGCCACAGCGCACATCCAGTTATTCTTTGGTTGTTTTAGTCATTCTCTGGTTAGACAATCACACAACTGTAAAACAGGAAGAATGAAGTATGTGGAAGAGAGGAGGAAAATGCAACCTCTTTTGAGGCCAATAGTTTTTTTTCTGGTGACTTTGTGGGACAAGCCCCAACTCTTCTTCTGTTACTAAAGTATTTGCTAATATAGACGTCTCATTTTCCCCATGAGATGCTTTGCCTTTGGAAGAAACAAGTAATGCATCCTTCCCTCAGTGTGGCTGAGGATCTCAGAATGCTTTTTGTAAGGCTGCCATGCTGGCTTTACTCTACCTAAATAGAAAGCAGGTAAGTGAAATTTCTGATTCGTTTCCCAGAAACTCCTTGTAAAAAGAATAAGAAAAGGCCTTCCATTATAAACTGTGGTTAAACAGAGGGAAGAAATATCCCAAGACTGCCAGAAGGGAATCCCATGTGGAGAAAAGAGTGTAATGGAAGGATATCCAGGAGGATTATTTTGTTTGGAACTTATGAGAAGACTCCTTCTGAACTTGAACTTCCAGCCTGAGATACAAGGAGGAAATGCCAAAAATGGTACTTTCCCACTTTGTTCTGTTGTAACTCCTATAGAAAGCAGAGCCTGAAGCAAAGATTATGGTGGGAACAATTTATTTGGGAGGTGCAAGGCTGACAATGACGGTGAGGATAAAGGATTAAGTCAAGGAAAGATGTCATGCAATGAGATATGTGACATTGTCTCAGTTGGCCACTACTTCACAGCAAGCTGCTAAGAAAAAAAGGCAAGCTTCTCAGCAAGCTTAGTCAGCACACGGAACTTCTCCAGAACAATTGCAAGGTGTGTCACAGGAAGAGAAGAGCATTCAACGTCTGAAACAATATCTGAATTGATTGCTTGCTAAGAGAGAGCTGCATTTGTAAAGAACAGTGTCTCTGAACCAAGAAGAGCAAACCTTGTATAGGATTTGGAAGCGTGAAATCCACAAATTAGTGAGCTTTCAGCAGTGCGAATGTTTTGGCATTTGCTGTCTTTCGTCTGTGGCACAAAGGACATTGGGATGAGGTTGTAGCTGGCTGGCTGATATGATCTGGCTCCTCAGTTGTCCCTCGGGGAACTAAGTTCCATGCCTCATGGAGCTTACTCTTTTATTCAAGACCAAAACTGGAGGGGCAAGTAGTAGAGATGGGGCATCAACTGAGAGGAAAAAAAGAAGAGAGAGAGAAAGAGAGACAGAGAGAGAGAGTGCGCCCAGCTGGTTTAGTCATGAAAGGAAAAGGGGCTTTATCAGTAAGTGAGAGAGTGACTGAGAGAGTCTGGTCCTGGCCAGTAAGGACTAAGGAACAAACTCTTCCTGGGGAGAGGGCCTAAAGGGAACCTTTATTTATTGTTCCACAGGGAACAATATCCCAGAATAACTGGGGATATCAGTTCTTCCTTCTCAGATTTTCTTTAAAACAAATAGATCCATTGAGCCCAAACTGCTATCCCCACACTGTATCCATCAATTTCTGACTCTTGTTGCCCAAAACCTGGAGAAGTCCAAGCTTTTTCCCCATCCAGCTCAGTGAGGGACCATCACACTGACCTCTCTCTCTCCTGGACCCAGTACTTAGCGTCATTTGCAGGTGTGCCCTCTCAGGGCAGGAGAGGAGCTCGGCCTCTGTGCCCTGATGATCTCCCCTGAACAAGAGAACCCAGGGCCCCAAATACAGGAACAACATGAGAGTCAGAGCATCAGGCCCAGGGAAGGGGCATTAAAGGTAGAAAAAGAGCCAGCAGGGCTGCAAACCCTCCTTTGCAGCCCAGCCCTGCTCCCTCCCTCGGATCTACTCTTCATGTTCTCCCCCTTGAATCTCCATACACTTCCTGAAAGGATCCACTTAGGGTCATTCTCAGACTCAAGCCTGCCCAAGGGAAAGAGCTGGAGAACACCAAGATCACACACTGTGCGCAAAGCAGCCCAGAGGGAAGAGCTTTCTTGCAATCTTGTGGAAAAGATGGAAACCTTGGTTATCTTACTAGACTAGGGGTTGGTTAAATGGTTTCTGTAGGTTTTACAGATACCATTTGTTAGATTCAGGAAATTTCTTTCTGTTTTGGTCTGATAAGTTATCTTTGTTATCATGAGTGGATATTGATTTTTATCAAATGCCCTTCTGTCTAGTGAGATGATATGATTTTTCTCTTGGATCTGTTTGTGTGGCAAATTGCATTAGTCGATCTTTCTAAGTTTAAATGAGACCTACACTATTGGTGTAAACTTAACTTGCCTGTGATGCTTTAACCTTTCTATATTATTGGACTAGTTTTGAGAGCTGATATTGTTTAGGGTTTTGTGTCTATTAATCGTACATGAGGTTGACCTGCACATTTCCTTTCTTATCCTGTTATTTGTTTTAAGATTATGCCAGCCTTATAAAACGAGATGGTAGCGTTCCTTCTTTTTCTCTTTTCTGGAAGCATTTGTAGATTCAAAGTTTTCCTTCCTTGCATTTTGGTAGAAATTAACAGGGAAGCCATCTAGGTCAGTTCCCTATGTGGAAATTTCTGAGGGCTGATACAATTTCTTTGATAGCTCCAGTATTACCTAAGGTGGCAATTCCTTCTCGAGAAAGTGTTAGGCAGTGATATTTCTATTTTGTCTAAAATTTAAAATGTGTTAGCATAAAGTTTTTCATAATATTCTTGTCTTATCATTCAATGGTCTGCAGCTTTGTAAATATATTCCCTTTTTAGTTCCTGATCTTAAATATTTGTACTTCCTCTGATTTTTTCATGATTAGTTTCTCCAGAGGCTTGTCAATTTTATCAGCCTTTTCAAATAATTAATATTTGCTTTATTAAACCTCTCTGTTGTATCTTTGCCTACTATTTCATTAACTTCTGCTGCTTATTATTTCTTCGTCCCGCTTCATTGAATTTATTCACTTATCAATTCCTAATTCCTGGGGTTATATGATCACCTCAATAATTTCAGTTTTTTGTAGATATGTGAGTTTTGAGACTACAAATTTTTCTCTACCTGTGTTAGCTGTGTTCTACAATTTTTAATAACTACTGTTATTGTTATTATTCAACCCCAAACATGTTCTGTTTCTTTTTAAATTTTATTTTGACTTGTGGGTTGTTTAAAAGTGTATTTCTTGTTTCTAATATTAAGAGGATTTTTCTATTTACCATTATATTGATTTCTAGCTTAATTATGTTGTGGCCAGAAAACATTCCAAAGATTTACACTTTAGAGTTTTTCAAGATTTGCTTTATGGCCCAATATATGATCAATTTTGGCAAATGTTTTGTGTGTATTTTTAGAATATGTTAATATTGGATGCAATGTTCTAAATCTGCTATTAGATCCAGTCGGTTCCTTGTTCTCTTTACATCGTCCATATCCTTATGGAATTTTTTTATGGTCTACTTGCTGTACTAATTCTTGAGGTGATGGTAGGTTTATTTATCTCCTTGGAGTTCTTTCAATTTTCGTTTTATAGATTTTCTGGCCAGATAATAGGTGCATTAAAGTGTAAAATCATTTTGTCTTCCTGATGAATTGATCTGTTTATTGTTGTGAAAGGACCCTATTTCTCTTCACAGACACTTTTGATTTGAAGTCACTTTTGTCTGGTGTTGATACACCTACAATGGTTTTCTACGGTTACTGTCAATGATGGTAGATCCATTTCCTTTCTCTGACTTTCAACTTTTTAGACCTGTCTGTTGCACAGAGGCACATTTATGTCTGTTTTCACAGCTGACTTGATTCTTTGAATGTACCTGGAGTATTCAGGATGCTTACATTTGACGTAGTTATGGATACATTTGCTTTTAAGTCTACTCTGACTTTATGTTTTGCATTTCTCCCAACTATTCTGTGTTTTTTTCCCTCGTCTTTCTCACTTTGTCTTGGATGGATTACTTTTTACCTTTCCTTTTTTCCCTTCTACTATGTGGAAGTTGTGCATTATTTATATTATTTTAGTGGTTACATAAAAGTACATGATGTCTCCACAACTTATCAAAGAATAAATTTAATCAGTAGGTTTACCCTTCTCCCTGAAAATGCAGGAAACGCAGGACATTTAATCTCATTTATCTTCTCCCAAAATTGTGGATTTTAATTCCAGCCTGTTTTGTTAACACTTTGGAAATTGTGATTATCATTTTACATAAACAATGTTCATTTTTCTTTAATAGTGTCTAGTTACTAGGCTAGTTTTGTTTTTGCTGTATTGTACTCTAACTATTTCTTCAGATATTTCTTCCACTCAAGAATCCTCTTTTCTGTTGTCTTCAATGTGCAAGCAAATCCACCCACTTCATTTTTAATGTTGTTATTTTGTCAGGACTAATTACCCTGAGGAATTCAAGGTGGGGGTTGAAAGCATGTAACTGCTTTTCAAATCATTTTTCTTCCCTTTTGTTATGTTAAGGAGATGCAACCAATCAACCTGAACCAGACCAAACCTCACTAGGAGACCTATACTTTATTTTAAGTGCTAACATCTCTCCAGGAGGAGCTTAGGCCTTATTAACCTGCAGTATGTGGAAGCATGTTTCCCATCTGAGCCTGTGCAAGAAAATACCCTGTTCTCACTTTCCTTTTTTTTTTTTTTTGGAGGAACATTGACCCTGAGCTAACATCAGCTGCCCATCCTCCTTCTTTTGCTGAGAAAGAGCTAACATCCGTGCCCATCGTCCTCTACTTTTTATGTGGGACACCTGCCACACCATGGCTTGAGAAATGGTGCCATGTCTACACCCAGGATCGGAACCTGCAAAGCCCAGGCTGCCAAGCACAACGTGTGAACTTAACCCCTGCACCACTGGGCCAGACCCATCCACCTCTCCCTTTTGGAACTCCCATTCTCCAACTGAAATACAAGTCCCTGCTTCCCTTTGTTCTGGGACGCCATGACTCCAGAAATGATTCCTCATGGTCTCCCATTTGCTGGAAATACACCTTACTGTGTGAGTCAGCTCCTTCTGGTGGAGAGTCTGATTTCACTGGCCAGGAGGAAACCCACTTTGCTTTCGGTAACAATTTCGTTTTTTATATTTGGAAATTCTGTCTAGTGTTTATCCATTCAGTAATGACACTTCATATTTTCCTGTTCCCTCCAGTCATTTTTAAGATTGCATTATAAAATGTGCAAGACAATTCCAAACTCTCAAGCACGTGGTTGCTGATCTGTCCCTACTAAGAGTTATTTCTGCTGGCTCTCATTCACGGTGTCACGTTTTCATGTGTACTTTGGTATTTTGACTATGTGCAGCTTGATACTTTTTAAAAGATTTTGTATGTGTGGTGAATAGAGGCCGAGGGTGGCAGGCTTCCCAAGGCCTGGAATAAAGGTATCTTTTTCAGAGAGGAATTATAATTGCTTCTGCTTGGCCCCGGGTGGCACTTCCCTTCTAATCCACCTGAAAATCAAGACCACTGTTGGAGACCCAATGAGAATTTCGTCTGTAAATCTTCAGGAAGGCTGTCCCTGGTCACAGCTTCTCAGAATCCGGTTGCTTTTCCCTTTCTTAAATTTTCCTGCATTGTTCAGTACCAAGGCTCTCTTCTCTGTGGAGGGTAGAGTTAGTTCTGCTCACTGTTATGCTAATGGACGGCCTGTGGGGCCCCAGATTAACATGAGGAGAGTTTCTTACTTGAGTCTCTATATTGGTTGGACCCAGGGCCTTCACTTTTATCCCTCTTACCCCAAGAAATCACCAAAACCGAAGGCGCAATTGTTTACATGGCAAATACCTTCATGACAAAACCAGCTTGAGTTGTCTTGACTTCTGCTTACCTTTCCGGGTTTCAGAATTAAATCCAAAATTTAACCTGACAGTCCTGTGCTGTCTTGTCAGTTTGTCAACGCTTTAAAAAGGATTTTTCCCCCGTTTTTTCCCCTAAATTTTTTTCATTCACTGCGTTGGTTCAAATAACCTGGCCTGCTATCACTAAACATGGAAGTCAGGGTGTTACTTTTGTATTTATTCAACCAACCTTGATTTGGTTTCTCATGTGAAGGACATAATTAGAACTATTTCACCTTGTCACTGCCCTATCATTTTGCCGGTTATTCTTTACCTCATAAAATCACAGAAAATAGTTCAGTGACTACATTTTAGTGGAGTCTTGCCACTAAAAGAAAAGATAGTTTAACCTCAGTGAGCAATCTTCAAATTCATCCCAGGTTGGTTTTCTTCAGAGGAGGATTCCTACAAAAAGCTAATCCAATCTGGTTTGCAAACTCTATCCTGACTTTGGGATCCTATCCTCTTCCTGAACTTCAAAAATTCCCTTTTCTGGATTGGGTGCAATCTTGTACCACTTAGAAAATCTATGGGTGTCCAAGGGGCTAACTCCACTTCAGATCACTGATGTTTGATGGTCAGGCCAACAAGCAATGGAAAAGGGAAGAGAAAGGCCTGAGAAACCTGCTGAGGGGAGTGTTCTGACCCAGTAGACGTGGGACCAAGCTTGGAGCGAGAGAGGGGAGAGAAATCCCCCACCCACCCCTTCGTCCTCATGAGGAGGGGTTTAGCCTCTTCTTCCTCCCCATAGATTGCTGGCACCTGATGGGAACCCTGGCCCCATCTACCTGTTGAAAGGTGAGATCCCAGGGATGAGAAGCACAGTGATGAAATGGTATTTCACTGTGGTAATGACTGTGGCAGGGCAAGAACCAGAGAGTGGTTAATGGGACAGTACCCTGGATGTCTTCTTTCCTTAGCAAGTTTCCCAGCAACAAGGAGATACAGTTCAATAATTCAATGCCATTTGTTAAAATGTTTATATTATATTGATACCAGGTCAACACCAGGTTGGCATAAGGGAAGCAACATTGTAGAAAAGAAACCATAGTGTAACTTTGAATGACCTCTGATTAACTAGTCCAGGCATACCCTGAAGATTTTGTGACCCCTCCCAGCTACTTTAAGATGATAACTTTGTTCTTTTGAGTTCCTTAGTAATATGATGACCCCCAGTGGAGAGCCTATGCTGATAGCCACCATCAACAATAACTGAAAGATCAGAGTATAGTGCCTTGTTACATTCTCTAATGCATATCCAATAAAACAAAGGACTATCAGGATCTGGGACCAGATATCCGCCCCCACCTGAAGGTCAGATGGAGGCCCCACCCAGACACCAGCCAGCATCCCCACCTGGAGACCAACCCCCTATATAACCAGCGTGTAGTCTTTGCTCTGTAAATGACTCTTTTGGACGTTAGTCCACCATCATCCCTCTTGCTAGTAAGCTATAATAAAGAAATTCTTTCTCTCCTAGCACTTTGCCTCCTGACTATTGGCATGTGTTGCAGTGAGCAACCTCCCTTGGCCGGTAACATTATGACTCAATAATTCTACTACTGGGAATATATCCTGAAAACAGAGTGTCAAACACACAACACACTCACGTTCACACATGCCTACAATAAACAACAAACTTTGAGCATAAAGATGCTCATCTCAATATTATTTAAAATTGTCAAAATTTAGACACAACATAAATAACAAAGTGGAAAGCATTAAAGATGGTATATCCACATAATGGAGTATGATATAAACATAAATATGATTTTTAGGAACATTACAGAAAAACAGGCAAAAAACCTTAACTGACTATTTGCATTCTGTCACTCCCAAAAAAGAAAACTATTAAAACATCAAGTTAACATTTTAGCCTATTGGACTGGCAAAGATTTTAAAAAATGACAGTACTCAGTGTGGGCGTAGGTGAGGAGAAACTGCCATAGAAATCTTTTGATACTGAGTACATAAATTGGCACTATCCTTTTAGATACCAATTTGCTAGTGTGTGCAATAAGTTAAAAAATGCAAGTATGCTTTGAACTAGCAAACCCAGTTTATGTACTTATTCTCAGAAAATGAGACAAGTACTTAAAGGTTGTTCATTGCAGTGTGCTATATACTAGCAAAAAATTTAAAAATGAGAGCAACCTTGAAAGAAAGCAAAAAGAGCATCAGCAAGTAAATTGTTGTAAGTTCATATATCACATGCAAATGACAAAATAGAAGCAGCCATTGAAATGATGACTAGTATTTCCTGACAGTCATAGATGACCAAGTGACAGTAGCAGGTTACAAAATCTCATGTGTGTGACAGTAACGTCACCAAGATGGCAACATAGGTCATTCCCGACTTTGCTCCCCCTCATGAGAAGAACAACTAACAACTATTCACGGACAAGACACCACTGAGAAAATCTTAGAACAGAGGACCGAGGCTGAAGCACCCCCTGCACTGCAGAGACCAAGACAAACCACGGTAGAGGGATGACGGATGTTAACTAAACTTACGGTTGTGACTGTTTCATAATATACGCAAGTCATTATGCTGTATACTTTAAACATACGCAGTGCTGTATGTCAATTATACCTCAATAAAACAAGGGAAAAATCTTATGTGTAGCATTATCCCTTTTTTATTTTATGAAGTATACAAATTTGCATAGTAAAAAGCCTATTAAAATGTACACAAAATGGTTGGTGGTGGTTGTAACTAGCTGGTGAATATTAGATAATGCTATTCTTTTCTGTTATCTTGGCTTATTTATATTTCCTTTAATTATATTTTTGTGTATTTTGAAGATGAAAGAAGAGGACATGGACCAAGAAATGCACTTCCTGAAGCTGGAAGAGGCAAGCAACAGATTCCCTGGGAAACTGATGTTGGATTTCCGGCCTGCGGAACTGTGAGGGAATAAATTTCCACCCTTTTAAGCCATCAAGTTGGTGAGAATTTGTTGCGGTGGCCATAGGAAACTAATACAGTGCCTCATCTGAAGGTTTGCCTTTGGAAATAATGTCCCTTGGGGTACCTGCCTCAGAAAGAGCCAACCCAACTGACAGCAGTAAGTACAGACAGGCACCCCCTCATGACTGTCACTCACGTGGCTACTGGGTATTAAACTATGCCTTTGTGTGAAGAAAATGGTGGCCATTCCTCCAAGTCTCTGCAGCCCCAAGCCGGGGATTAGACCCGGGAACCAAGTTCAGGCTCGCACCTGTGTGAGAGCACCGCCTGCGCAAAGCCAGGCAGCTACTCCAGAGGTACAGCCTCACAGAAGCTCAGTGGGCAGGGCCCAGGCCAGGGTCAAGCTGGGAGAACACTCGAGGCCAGGGCTGGACCCCAGGACTGCCCCTGATCTCCCACACAGCACCCAAACAGAGACCACCTACCCCAGGGAGATGAGGAGAGCGGGAACACACGGAGACCAGCACAGTCCTCCTTTCCTCTGCATACAGGAGGCTCTGGGGACCCCTCCTGTGTAACAATGCCATGCAGAGCATTGTCTCCTTTGGATGAAAAATGGAACCCTTCCAGGTCTTCACCAAGATCCAGAGCTTCCTGTCCTGGAGAAAGAGATCAATGAGAGCCCTCTCTTGGACTGACCAAATTCTTGGGGAAGACTGCAGACCCCCCAGATTCTTGGGGAAGGCTGCCATGGCCTTAATAACTAGATGGAAATGATTGATTTCTCTTTTATTTATTGAACAACAGTCACTGGGTACCAGCTGTGGGCAGGCTAGCCTCTGCTTACGTTTCTTCCCTGTTTTCTGCATCCTCTTCTCTCCCAACTCTCACCACCTCCTCACAAACCCTTGCTGTGTTATGACCCAGCTTGATGCTTTTCTACACCTCTTCCTGGCTGAGCTCTTAACATCCAGCACCACAGCCCCTGTGGGCTTGAATTGACTCATAGACCATTCACTCACAGCCTCGGCCCCTTTCAGCCTGTCTCTTGTTCACCTGTGGTAACCTGGCTTCTGCCCTAGGATGTTTGCTGCCCACCTGGGCTATAGTTGCCAGTCACATAAGAGAGGGAGTCTTTGCAGAGGGACTGAGTAGCACTACTTTTGCAATCAATCAGCAAAGAAAGGAATATCGAGCACCTGCTATGTGCCAGGCACTGGAGGCTCAGAAGTAGGCGTGGAAGACACCAGTCCTACCCTCATGAAACTTACAGCCCAAAGGACTTTCATCAGAATTTCCCCAAGTCTCCTTCCTCATCCTGGCTGGTCAGATTGTCCTGAATCTGCGGGGGAAATCCAAACAAATGAAAATCATCTTGTCGGAGAATAACAACATCCATCTGTCTTACCACTTCCATTTTTCACATGCACTGTCACATCTGTCTCCAGAACAGCAGTGTTTGGGACTGGAAATGAAGTTTCCAGTACTGTGGTCAGTGGAGCCCCACTTCCAGATGAAGGGGAGATACAAGGAGGAAAAACTCAACCAGGGCCACCATTTCTTTATGGTTTACATGTAGGGTAACCTATGGGTAAAAAGTTCAGTACAAACTCTGACATGGAAGACATACCCCAGTTCCTCAGCTTCCTTAAATCATACCAGATCAGGGAAGCTCACATGGTGCAAGAAAAATGGGGAACAGCCTCCAACCCACAGGCCACTATGGTTACTGCTCCATGCTTAGCATTCAAGGTCACAGTGACCCTCAAAGTTGGCCAGCTCTTAGCTTAGAGGCCACATGTGTGATAAGAGCCTCTGTGTTGACACTGGGCTCCCTGGGCCTGGTCAGTGGAGCTGGGCATGCAGGGCAGCCATCCCCTCCCAGATCTTTATGCTTATCTGGGTGCCTTATCTTGATGCTTATCTGGCTGTAGAGTTCAGTCCAGTCACAGCGGTAGATGAATGTCCCCCGACCAAAACACACACACACCAAAGTAATTTTCACATGTGGTAAATGTCTGCCTCTGTGTTCTCGTCACCCTAGCAGGCGTGCCTTCTCACATCTTATTGCCACCAAGACCTCTGTAGCAGAATATCTTAATGATCTTGCCCACTTCCGTGACACGGGGAGAACAGCTGACTTCACACAGCTTTTGTTTGAGGGCTGAAAATCCTCCTGAAGCAAAGATATTCCAAGATCATGCTCAGAAAGAGAAAAGGAAGGGAACAAAACAAACAAAAATACAGGATTATACACGCAAGCACACACAAATATATATGCACACAGACAGGCATATATTTGAGTGTGTATCATATATGAAATATGCATGTGTGTGTCTATGTACATATGGATAGATACAGGTATAGGTATGCATAGATGATTTCGAAAAGCTACCTTGGCACACACATAACCCGATTGAGGAGAGAGTTCTATGGCTAACAATGTTTACAAAGCCTCTGCTGTAGCCCAATGCTCTTATGTTCGAGGAGGATAATGAGACGCAGAGATTGACATAACTGAGCAGGAGCTCAGGGTTCTTCAGCTCCAGGACAGGTCACTCCGAACTGAGAGATAAAGGCTCAGAGCTGCGAAGTCTTAAGTGATCTTATGTCTACACCCAAGATAACCTCTCTGGCCCCTGAGGAATCTGTTTGCCAGCCTCTCTCCCAACAATTCCGTGGAGAGAAAGCTCCTGGGCCACCTGAGCAGCCATTCTAAGAGAACTCTGATTGTCAGAACACTCTCCTTTGCAGAGCTAAACTCTGCCCGCTGTGGCTTCCACCACCTCTTAGAGTGATACAAAAGAGAGTTTGCAGCTGGGCAGGCACGCGTCCTGTGTGTATATGTGTGTACACACTTTCTGTAACCATGTGACCTTGAGCACATCGCTTAATCTCTCTGGGTCTGTTTAATTTTCAATGTGCTTCCTGAGAATGCCCATGCAGAGAGTGGAGAATTCAGTGAGATCACATATATGAATCACATATGTCTGGAAACATAGTGAGATGTGGATTCATAGTAATGCCCTTGGCCTTCTCTCTTCCCTGATTTCCCCCAAACTGTATTTGTGTTAAAAAGCAACTATCAGATAACAGCCCATTTGAAGATAGCATGATGCACACCCCTCCCCCACCCATTTTTTTCCTACACAAGTCAGCTGGGAGTTGGTGTTCCAGTGGGGACCCTCCCTTTTGGGACACTCAGCAGAGCCCAGGGTGGGCACCCTCTTGGAACAAGGCTTTCCTCCTCTTATCTGTTATATCCTCTATGGGGTCAACAAAAATGTCTAACTTCCCTGCCCCATGAGACTTCAGGAAAGATGAGATTTCTGGGAGCCAAAGACACACGCCAATGCTAATCCCACTCATTCTGGTCCCCATTATCTCCTCAGGAGTTATCGAGTGTCCCTCATGAGTAGGTATTTATGTCTAGGTATTTAAGATGCTCATAGCCACACAACTAAAGTCTTAGCATTTGATGCCCAGGGGGCCAGAAAGCTGACTCCTAAAAACCTCAGTGGTGGAGTTCAATGCCTTCATGAATTAAGTGTGGTCCAGTAACAGATCCATCCTCCATTTTCCAGGCATAGGAACCTGAGACAAGGCAACATTGAAAATGTTTAGAGTTTTGCAATCATATACTGGAGGTTCTGGCAAATTAAGCCAGAGAGAATACAGACAGAATAATAGTCTTTGGTATCTCAGTAAATTATCCAGTTGCAATTCCATTGGTCAAATGCTCTCAGTGGCCCAGCAGGATTCTGCAATGCCTGATTTCTCATGTGCAGCCTTTGAAGGGCTGGCTAGAATGGTCCAGATCTTCTGCTTTGTCCACATGTGGTTTCAGTGCTACTTCCTAGTACTTGGTCAGAAATAGAAGTTTAATAGCAGTGCAGGAGGTGGGTGCCCTACTACTAGGAGATGTCATATCAAGGCTGGAGGAGAGATAGGTGACGTGACACAAGAATTCTGAGGTGTGAGTTATATTTTGCAAACACAACACTTCATTATACCTACGCTGAACTATGAGACAGAAAGAATGAGAAATACCCACCAATTTTGCAGTCGTATACTAGAGGTTCTCGTAAATGATTCAGCAGCACCCCCTTACCTACCCCAAACCAAACCATTTGCCACATCCCGTACAGACATGGTAAGAAAGCACACAGCACCAGCTTCTGAGAGAGATGGGAGAAAAAAGAACTCATTTACTCCAGAAGGTTAAGGTATAACCTTTAGGCCCTGGGGGAATGAATGCTTTGGGGAAAGGAAATGGCCTGGGGGGCAAAGTTCCTGGGAAGGTAAAGACCCTCAGATGGGGATTGGTGGGGGGGGACAGCCTTGAGTGTGATCCAAGTTCACATCAAAACTGACATCACAACCCAGAACATCACTCCCTTCCAACCTGCTCCCACCCAGAAGTGCGGTCAACACATGCCCCCAGTGGGGAGGAGGTGGGCACACTGTTCTCACCCAAGCCCACTTCTCCTCCCCCTTCCTCTATAGTCCTCTGTCTGCTCATCACCCCAGACATCGACCCACACCAGAGCTTTACTAAATTATTCCCAACCCAACATCCACACGTTGCTCTTTGTTGATGGCTGGGCAATGATTAGAGTAGGCAACAAGCAGAAATTAAAGGGTGGTCTAGTGGTTACCAGAACTCTGGAAATCTCATAAATTTATATCTGTCTTATAAACATTTTTCTCTCCCCAATCCTGCCCTCTCTCCCTTATCCTTACCACTACAGAGGCAAAAGGGAAGTACAATCTTCCCCACTCTCACTCATAACCTAGGTTCTCCTTCACTGACACGTCTTTCCCCGAAAACTCTTTTTGATGCCCTGTAAACACCCCTGAAATTCTGACTATCATCCCAGCTTCCTAATAGGAATGTAGAGACAACTCCTACCTAAGGCAGGAATCTCTTCTCAAGAGCATGGCTGAGTCTCATGGTCAAATTAAATAAGCTAGGGCCCTTTATGCCTGTAGCTTCGGATTTCAGGTCGAACTTAAGAGAATGATCAGACTCAGGGAAAGTGGTTTATAGCAGCAGACTCAAATGCCATGTATGAGTGCAGGAGTGTCATGTCATTGTGCCATTGTCCTTGCTGCAAGGAATGGTCCTGCCCACGTCCAATAAGTACTAGATGTGATTTGGTAAGAGGCAAAGGCCAAGGGGATTGCCACTCATGGGCCAAGCATGACGTTCTCTTACATGTCGGAGAAGAAAATCAGGAGAATGAAGACTAAAAGCAAAGGGAGTGTGTGATCCCAAGGACCTTTTCCATCACAATATGATGGAATTTCCATCACAGTATGGTGGACACTGAGGAATCTTTCTTTTCTAAGAGAACTAGAGCCACATATTAAAGATATAGATAGAAACTTTTACTCCTCAGCACCTCCTTAAATTTCCCCCAGATTCCCTGAACACTGTATGATATGGTTAAGCTGTAGAGGTGTGGGCAAGATCACAGACTTTGGAATCGGATCCCTGCATTCTCATCCCACGTCCCCTCCATTCTCATGAGCTGAGTCATGTGGAACAAGTCCCTTAGCTCCTCAGGGTCTTAGCTTCCTCATTTGTGAAATGGAAGAAACATCGGTAGGAACTCAGATGGTGGGATGAGGCTCTGTGGTTGGTGATCAATAAATATCAGCCGACATTATGACATTGGATATTATTGTCTCATTTGTTTGACAAACTGAAGAATCATATCTTCTTTTCTAGGTATATTTTTATTATCAACTTTCACTTCAATCCAGCTTCTTAAAATTACAAGTCACAAATGCTTTTCCCCATCTTTTAGTTGGTCTCTATTTGGTCAAATCTGAGAAGAAATTTAGTCTCTCCACTGAGGCTTCTTCCAGGTAGGATTCTTTCTAGGAAGGCACCTGTATTATACCCTTTTCCACTTGTCTGCCACCTCAGTAAGCATTCCACTCCCTTAAATCTGTATTACTGCTTCTGGATTTGGGAGGATGTTCCTCCGTGACCTTGGCCATTTGACTAGCCATTGAGGTTAAAAGAAAATTTTCCTTGAATTTCCCACTCTCTGCATTCTTAGGAAGATCAGTCTATCCTGTCAAGGTGGCTAAGTTCAGGGCCCTAGCCTCACTGTTAAACAACCAACCCAAGTTGGGTGAGGGCCAGGAATGAGGGTGGTGGGAAAGGGCAGGTCCTGAGACTCAGAGGTTTCAGGTCCTCCTCTAACCTCTCCTTCCTGTGTGAGGAGCTGGTGCTTTCCAAATATACTAAAGCAAGGGAGTGATTAATGAAATTATGGGAGCTCTAGCAATTCCGAGGAGAGGCATCTTGGACTGGAGTGGACATAAAGCCCTGAAGTTTTCTAGCTTCAAGTCAGGAGAATGACCCACAACAGCCCAGACACAGAGAACATGAAGGTTCCATAGTGTCGTGCTCTGTTGACACCATCATGCCTTATCAAGGGACTGACTTGTTACTTGAGACTTCAAACACAACATGAAGCCATGAAGTGTATTCTGAAATATTTCTCTGCTTCTTGTCTTGACAGAGATTGAAGCAGCTTTCTCAGACACAACTACATAGAGATAAGGTAACAGAGACTCCAGTGACCACACAAACAAGGAACACAGTCCTTGCAAAAAAATTTGGAAGGGTCACTAATCAAATGGATGACTGTACCAATTCACAAGCAATATAACCAATTCCAGGGGCAAGGGGACACCATTATTTCCAGAGCTATCACATTACAATATGCAAAATTCCCAGTTTTCATTGGAAAATTGCAAATACAAAGAAACAAAAGAATATGATCCATTCACAGGGGGATAAAAATAAAATGACAGAAAACATTTAGAGAAGCCCAGACATTGTTTATATAAGACAAAATGTAAATTGACTGTCTTTAAAATATTCAAAGAACTAAAGGAAACTATTAAAGGAACTTAAGTAATCAAGAACAATGTATGAAAAAGTAGATAATATCCATAGATATTTACAAATTGTAATTTTGAAGCTTAAAAGTACAATAGATTTAATGGAAATTCCACTACAGAGATTCAACAATAGATTGACCAGGCAGAAGAAAGAATCAATGAACTTTCAGGGCAAAGGAAAGAATCCAGTCTGAGGAGCAGAAAGAAAAAAAGAATGAAGAAAATGAGCAGAGCCTAAGGGACCCATGCGAAACTATCCAGAATACTAACAGATGCATTATGGGAGTCCCAGAAGGAGAAAAGGGAAAGAATCAGAAAAAAAAATATATTTGAAGAAATAATGGCCCAAAACTTCCTAAATCTGATGAAACATAGAAGTATGCAAATCCAAGAAGCTCAACAAATTTCAAGGAGGATAAACTCAGAGATCCACACTAAGATACACTATAGTCAAACCGTCAAATGACAAAGACAAAGAGTAAACCCAAACAGCAGCAAGAAGAAGTGACTTATCATGGACAGATGATTCACAGTAAGATTGTCAATTTCTCATCAGAAATCATGGAGGCCAGGAGGCAGTGGGATGATTTATTTAAAGTGATGAAAGGGAAAAAAAGCCTGTCAACCCAGAATTCTATATCTGTTGAAATTGCCCTGCAAAAAAATGGAGAAATACTGATATCCCCAGATAAATAAAAGCAAAGGGAATTCCTCATTAGTAGACCTGCCCTACGAGAGATGCTAAAGGGAGTCCTCCAGCCTGAAACAAGGGCATTAGATGGCAACTTGAATCCAAATGAAGTAAAAAAGATCTCTGCTAAAAATAACTACAAAGATAAATATGAAAGCTAGTATTAGTCTATTCTGGTTTTGTAAATCTTCTTTTTGTTTCCTATATGGTTTAAAATACATAATGCATAATAAATTGTTATCAAATAACAAATGCATCAAGCAATAATTGTAAAACTTATGGGCACACATGTATAAAGATGGAATATGTGACATTAACAACATAAAAGGGAGTGGAACTGAATAGGAGTTAATAAATATATTAAAAATTGTGCAGGGTAGAAGATCACTTGCATTTCTATATACCAGCAATGAACAATACAAAAAGGAAATTAAGAAAACTAATCCATTTACAATAGCATCTAAAAGAATAAAATATTTAGGAATAAATTTAACCATGGAGGTGAACAAATCATATGTTGAAAACTACAAAACATTGCAGGAAAAAATTGAAGGACTAACTAAATAGAAAGACATCCCACGTTCATGGACTGGAAGACATACAGTGTTAAGACAGCAATACTCCTCAAAGCCATCTGCAGAGTCAATGTCATCTCTATCAAAATTCCAAAGGCCGTTTTTGCTGAACTGGAAAAGCCAATTCTAAAATACATATGGAATTTCAAGGGGCCCCAAATAGCCAAAACAACATTGAAAAAGAAAAACAAAGTTGGAGGACTCATACTTCTTGGTTTCAAAACTTACTACAAAGCTGGAGCCAGCCCAGTGGCGTGGTGGTTAAGTTTGCATGTTCTGCTTCTGTGTCCTGGGGTTTACCAATTCAGATCCCAGGTGCGGACCCACACACCACTTGTCAAGCCATGATGTGGTAGGCATCCCATGTATAAAGTAGAGGAAGATGGGCATGGATGTTAGCTCAGGGCCAGTCTTCCTCAGCAAAAAGGGGGAGGATTGGCAGCGGATGTTAGCTCAGGGCTAATCTTCCTCCAAAAAACAATCTTACTACAAAGTGACAGAAATCGAAAACAGTGTGGTACTGCATAAGGATAGACATGTAGACCAATAGAATAGAATTGCGAACCGAGTAAAAAACCTGAACATCTATGGCCAACTGATTTTTGACAAGGTTGCCAAGACCATTCAGTGGGGAAAGAATAATATCTTCAATAAATGGCACTGGTACAACGTGATTACTACATGGAAAGAATGTTGTTGGATCCCTACCTGACTCCATATACAATAATTAATTCAAAATGGATCAACAGCCTAAATATAACAGCTTAAAACATAAAACTCTTATAAGAAAACATAGAGAAAATCTTCGTGACCTCTTATTTGATGCTAGATTCTTAGATTTGAAACCAAAAGTACAAGCAACAAAAGGTAAAATCGATAAATTGGATTGCATAAAAAATAGAAAGTTTTGTGTACAAAAGGTAGTATCACTAAAGTGAAAAGACAATCTACAGAATGGGAGAAAATATTTACGAATCATGTATCTGATAAGGGTTGAGTATCCAGGATATATAAAGAACTCTTACAGTGCAACAAGAAAAAGACAAAGAACTCAATTAAGAAATGAGCAAAGGACTTGAACTGACATTTTCCCAAGATATACAAATGACCAGCAAAAAAAGGAAAAGACACAAACATCGTTAATTATTAAGGAAATGTAAATCAAAACCACAATGACATATCACTTCATAACAACCTGAATGGCAATAATCAAAAAGAAAGAAAGAAAAATCACAAGTGTTGGCGAAGATGTGGACAAATGGGAAGCCTTGTACATTGCTGGTGGGAATGTAAAATGGTGCAACCACTGAGGGAAAAAGTTTGGTGGTTCCTCAAAAATGTAAACATAGGATTACCATATGACCTAGAAGTGCCACTCCTAGGTGTGTATCCAAGAGAAATGAAAATGTATGATCCACACAGAAATGTCTACACAAATATTTACAGCAGAATTAGACATAATAGCCAAAAGATGGGAAAAACCCATATGTCTACCCACAGATGAATGGATAAATTGTATTATATGTATACAAAGGAATATTATTTATCTATAAAAAGAATGAATATTGATACATGCCACAGCTGGATGGACCTCAAAATCATTATGCTAAGTGAAAGAACCCAGATACAACAGGTCAAATACCACTTGATTCCTTTTATATGAAGTATCCAGAATATGTAAATCCATAGCCGGGGCTGGGAGAGGGAGGAGGGAAAGTGATTCGGTACTCACTGTGTTGTGGAGCCACAGCTTACCCAGTATGGTTGGTTGTTCTTCTGGGTGATGAAAAAGTTTCAAAACTAGGGAGAGGTGGTAGTTGCACAATATTTTGAATGCACTAAATGCCACTGAGTTATACTTTAAAACAGTTAACTGTATGTTATGTGAATTTCACCTCTATTTTTAATAAAGGGTCATAGACTTATGTTTAGTATAACTCCCTTTGAGTTTTAAAAAATACGCATACACACGAGAGAAAAATATGTTAGATCATACTTCAAGACATTAAAGATGATTATCAATGAGTGATGGGAAATAAGGTAATTTTAATTGTTTCCTCTTTGCTTAAATTATTTTTAAAATTTTCCAACAATGTTAGGAAATAGTTGCATATTGGATTCTTTAGTATGTGGGAAATAAATACTGTAGTGATATTGACTACCAGATTTTTAAGAGCATGAGGAACATGCTGAAATTGTAGAGTTAAATGAGGATAAAAGAAAACTGTACTGTGTATATAATATGATCCCAAGTATTTAAAACGCACTGCTCATAGTAACAGGCTGTCTGCTGGTGAGAGGAAAAGGAGTGGCATTGTTCCTTTCTACTTTCCAAATTTTCTTAACGAACATTTATCACCACTATAATCAGAAAAGTGATTTTATTTTTAAAATGTTTACTACTGGGTAAGCTAGGAACAAAGAGGTAGAGGTTTGATAAATGTATTTGGTATGATAAGAGGAATATTTACACTGGAATCATGTATTTTGATACAGAATATTCTTCATAGAAAAATTGTAAAGTACAGAAAATGTAAAGAGGGAAATTAAATCACCAGGCCCTAACCTCTCAGATATGCTTAGTTGTTCTCTGAACAGGATTGGGCTTGGGCTGTTTAGAAACAACAGTCCTTCACTTCCATCATAGCGAGCTCATCGGCAGAGTTTGTTGAGCAAATGTGAGTCTATGATGTGCTGGGCCGGCTCCATCAGAAGTGTGGCTCGCTCGATGGAGAACACAGAATACTGAAAGGATAATGATTGGTCTTTGGTTGCCTGGTAAGCTTTCTCACTTCACACGGTATCAGCAATTTAGTCATCTGAACTTCCTTTGGGGACTCAGCCCTTTCCCAGTCTTAGTCCATGTGGTTTGGGTGGGAATGACTCTAGCCTACCCAAAGGAAACTGACCTAGGCTTAACTCAATTAGTGGGTTCAATTCCTAGGGTCATAAAGATTTGTTAATTTAGGCCAATAAAGTTCAAGTGCAGCGCTTTTGTTAAAACATGGACAAGAGACATGGACTCTATCACTCTGAGCATTTATAATTTAAAAAGAGATGTTAAAAATCCCCTAAGAAGGAAGCTGTGCTGATGAATGGGTTGCTACATGGATTTGGTAGATGGTGGCCATGCTTTCTTCTCATCTTGTGCATCCCTCTACTACGGTCCTTCCCATGCTGTGCTCTGATGACTGATGCTTCCGTCTCCTCCACCAGACAGACAGCTCTCTAAAGGAAGGAGACACATCTCCACTATGTTTGGTCATGGCACAGAGAAGGGCCCAAACACATATCTGCTGAAGAAATTATCCTGATGGACTTAGCAACATGGAAATGAGGCATTGGTGGTTCTATCACTGGGGACTCAGGTTTCTGGGGCTCCAATACCTCTACTTGGTGATACCACAGCCCACAGTCTCCACTTTGTACCCTTGGGTTCCTGCTCTAGGCTGGAACAAGTGGTCCGCCCTGAGTCATCCACTGTGGGTTCTGATGTGGTCACTGCTTGATTATCACACAACCACCCAGAGGATGTCATCAGGCAGAAAGAGTGGAGGCGGGGAAGGTTTCATAGAAAGCCGTCTCTGATGAAGCACCACACACCACAGGGGGACTTGAGGTCACTGAGCCCACCTGTATCTCCTTCCTCTCCTCAGGGATAAAAGAGAGCAAGGAGGAAGCACCAGCCTCTCCAACCTGGGCAATCTTCCTGGAAAGATGCAGCCTCTCCTGCTCCTGCTGGCGTTTTTACTGTCCCCTGGGGCAGAGGCAGGTGAGTGACCATCCCCGCCCTCAGATGCCCAACCCCTCCCCCCAAACACAGTGGGCTCAGATCTCCTGCCCCTTCTGCACATCCCTGATCCATCCATCCACCAGCAACATTCTGAATCCCAGCTCCTGTCCCATCTCAGAATCCCAAGTATGACACTGAATAAGCTACCAGCAGGAATGGCAGGGCAGGAGGCTGTTCTCAAGAAGAGTCAGTGGGTGCTATTCCCTCCCTAGGCCCTACGTTTGCCATCTGCAAAGTGGAACTTAACTGGAAGTGCATGGCAGAGGAAGGGAAACTAGAAAAGAGAAAATAATCAATTCCCCTGCACAGGGCAGAGTGGGCCTGGCTTCCAGGTCTGGGATGACAGATGCTCCCCTCAGTGTCTGCTTAGGAGAGAAGGCTAGAGCTCTGCAGACCCCGGAGTTGGTGGGACCACTGTCCCCAGAGGACTGCTGATGCCTTGCTCAGTCCCAAGGCCCCTCAGTCCCTTCTCCAGCTCTGCTTTTCTTCCCAGGTCTTTAGCAGCTCCCTTCTTTCCGGGATGGAGCCACTGTTTGAAGACCTGAACTTCTCTGCTTTCCAGAATCCCATAAGCACTGGCCCTACAAACTCTCCTTCAGGCCCATTGGGAGCCATTCCTTCATGCAGCCAACAAACAACTTTGGGCACCCACTATGTGTCAGGCCATGGGAAACAGGCTATGACAACATCTAGATCCCTAAACCTAAGACCTGGCCACTGGAAAGCAGCATCATCCCAGACATCACAGGACAACAGAGCCTTACAAAGGCTCTTGAAACAAAGCAAAGTCAGGAGAGGAATTTTCAGGAGCCTCTAGCACTTTGCTGTCCTTAAGACGCATATGTTTTCCTCAAATTATCTGTGGAAGACAGATTCACAGGCCAAGCCTGTCTTCTTCCTTTTTCTAGAGGGAGCCCCACTCTTGCCCCTCTCAACTCCAGGCCATCCCAGGCTCCCAGATGCCCAGCAGTACTGAGCAGTCAAGCTAATGCATGACTGATGGACTCACTGTGTGCACACAAGCAGATAAGATTTTTCCTTCAGGGGAGATCATCGGAGGACATGAGGCCAGGCCACACTCCTGTCCCTACATGGCATTGGTTCAATTTCTGATTGAAGAGAAAAAGCACAGGTGCGGCGGTATCCTCGTGTGACAGGACTTTGTTCTGATGGCTGCTCACTGCTAGGGAAGGTGAGGGGCCACAGGTAACTGACACCTCCTAAGACTCCTACAGGGACCCCTTGTCCTCTGCCCAAGGGCTGCAACCTGGGGGAGCTCCCCCGGCTCCTGGGAACTCAAGGCCATGAGAGCTTATGAGAGGAGCCATCTGAGAGCATGACTGGGTGACTGCAAGTGAGAAATAGGACAGGTAAGCTTTGTGATCAGAGGATCAGAGGTGAGAACAATAGGCCCAGTTGAGCAGACAGACCACATTGGCCAAATAAAGCAGCTTTTGAGGATGAAATCATGCATTAGGGTCAAAATGCAAAGTCAGATTATTTTCACAATATTGCCAGAGTACAAGAGAAAACTTCTAGGTGACCTACCCTCAATGTCATTGAGAAACACAAGGGACAGAGTCACTCAGTACACAGTCCTCTGGTTGTTTGGATTTCCCCAAGCTCCAGGCCTGCCCTGCCCTTCATGTCTCCTGGGCTGGATCTCCTTTCACTCCAGGTCCCCCTACATCTCCACTCTGCTTTCTGTGCAGCTCTTTCAAGGTGACTCTGGGGGCCCACGACATCGAGAAGCAGGAGACAACCCAGCAGAATTTCTCTGTGAAAGCAGCCATCCCACACCCAGACTATAACCCTAAGAACTACTCCAATGACATCATGTTACTAAAGGTAAGGGAACCTCCCCTCTGCTCTTACTCTCCTGGGTCCAGATTGTTTCCCCTCCCACTGGGACCTGTCCCTTCCCTCCTTCCCATCCCGGCCACCTGACTAGTCCCTGTGGCTCAGGGGAGAGGGAAGTCAGTGCAGCCTCATCGCGGTGTCCAGGCCCAGGAGGCCAGTGGCTTAGCTGGACTTTCTCGCCTCTGTCATCAGCTGGAGAGAAAGGCCAAGCTGACTGCAGCTGTGAGGACCATAAGCCTGCCCAGGGCCAAGGCCCAGGTGAGGCCGCGACAGGTGTGCAGAGTGGCCGGATGGGGGAGAGTCGCCCCGATGGGCAGCTTCTCGGACACGCTGCAGGAGGTGGAGCTGACTGTGCAGCAGGACCGGGAGTGTGAATCTTACTTACGCAATTATTACAATAGTACCACTCAGCTGTGCGTGGGGGACCCAAAGGAAAAGAAGTCTTCCTTTAAGGTGAGACTGGGCATCTGTCTAGCTCGGCTCTGGAGAGAGGGGTGTTTGGGGAAGATCTGGGAGCTGCAGATCCAAATAGTAGGAACACCTTCACCCCCTAGACTCTGATCTTTCTCCCGGGAAGAGAAGGGGGGAACAGCCAGAGTGGGGAGTCACAGGCCTTCTGGGAGCCTACCCGGGGCCTGAGATGCATCCAAACATGGTGCTCCATCAGGAAGATGAATTTGCAACACTCTGCCCCACGCTGGGCACACGTATTAGAAAACTGCTCCCTGGGTGTGCAGCAGTCAAACCAGGTACCTCCTCAGAGCTGGCTCCCATCTTGGTTAAATGCCTTACCCTGCATGCTGAGTGTCAGCCCCACCTTCCTGCTTCCATGTCCTTAAATGGTAGACCGAATAACAGTCCCACAGCGCCCTCATGGGAGAGGATCCGGGACCTGGTGGAGGAGAGGGAGCTGCCCCCTGAGTGAAATGAAGCTGGGACAATGTCCAGGGTCAGGACTGGGCAGCTGAGGAGCCCGCAGGGGCCTGCCCTGCTCTCTGATCTCCCACATGGAGGCCACGCCAGGCGGCCTTCACTGAGAGTGTGCTTGGGATGCAGGTAGGCAGGACCTGGGGGAGCACAGACTCAATCCTCCCTGCTCTCTGTCCACAGGGGGACTCTGGGGGCCCTCTCGTGTGTAAGAACGTGATCCAGGGCATTGTCTCCTATGGACGAAACAATGGGACACCTCCACGGGCTTTCACCAAAGTCTCGAGTTTCCTGCCCTGGATAAAGAAAACCATGAAAAGCCTCTAACTGGGAGAATCAGCCTATCTTCTCTGGAGCTGATCCACAACAACACCATAACTAAATAAATGTCTCTTAGCTGAGTGGGAAGAGCGGGTTTCTTGTTTGTTCACTGACCCTCAGTCACAGGCACCTACTCTGTGCTTAAAAGGCCGATGGCAAAAATCTGTTGATTTCTGCTTCTTCCTCTTCCCCCTCCCACCACCACCTCCCCCAAACATCAAGAAAAGCTGTTACCCAGCTACTTCTGACCCTCATCTTTCTCTGGGTCTGCCCTTCTGCTAGGGCTGACGCTGAGCACCATCAGGAGAAAACATGAACCTCTCTGGTCCTGGGGCTCAGGGTGAACTTCTTACTTCCTTCCCTGTGTTAGATGGCAGAGAGGAAGGGGGATGACACCATATGTCCCGGACACCAAGCAGGCAAGCCTGGGGCTGCAGCTCAACATCACAGCCACGCACACTGGGGAGGGGAGAAGCAAACTGAGCAGGACATTTCTCTCCCACAGCCAGAAGCTGGCGCAGAGTCAGGGTGGGTCTCTGGAGAAGCTCCTCGTTCTCACCCAGCCTGAATCTCCTCCCTGTCCTCCTGTGACCTTGGGGCCCAGCTTGCCCTCCAGTCTTCTGGCTGCCCCTTCTTCTCCATCCCTGCTTTCCACAGAGAGTTCTCAGAGTCCACCAACTCCTGTCCACTCCAAACAAGCCTGATCTGAGCTGGCCCCTTCCTTATAGCCCTCCTGCCTAAGACACCCAGAGCTCTGTGTGGTTCCAGCAGGGCCTCTGCCCTGAGATGCCAGCCTAGCTCATGACCTAGCAGAGAGTGGAACAAGGACCGGGCTTGTGCTGGCAGAAGGCGGGGTCCATGGAGGACACAGCAGGCAGACTGTCTCTCCAGAGCCCCTGCCCCATCTCTCACCTGGCAAGGTCAGCTCAACCCCTCACATCCAGCCCAGTGTCCCCCGAAGTGCTCAGGGTGCATTGGCCACCTGGTCACTTGATAGCCAGAGTCCCTTTCAGCTTGTCCCTCTTACTCACTGCTGGCCTCTAGGCTAAGACCCCTCCCTGGCCACCTAGGGCTGTCTCAGCCTTTTGAGTTAGCCCTACCCTCTCTGCAGTAGGACTGGAAAGGACCACTTTTCCATCAATAAACAAACACACCCTGATTGAGCTCCTAAGTGCCCAGCACTGGGGATCCACAGTGGACCTAACACAGACTCTGTCATCTGAACCTGAGGGACACTGACAGTGGGAGTTTCACCCAAATCATATAACCCTCTCTCCCTCCTCACGAGTGCACATGGCCTAGATCTCGTGGGAAATCCAGAGGAATAAAGTACTTGCATTCTGTTTCTTTGCTGGTCACGTGTGAGTGTGAGCACATGTGACTCTAGAACAGCAGGCATGGGATTTGGAAATGACAGCAGGCAGTAGTTTCTAGGGGTGAAGTCCCCACACTCTGTCCACTGGAGCATCCTCTGCACCTAGAGGAGAGGGCAGCCCGTAGGGAGGGAGAAGGGCAGCGAGGGCAGCCTTACCTTCATTTGCCTTTAAAGTCACAGGTAGGAATGTCATTGTACAGCTTCAGATCATAGGAAAAACTGCATTACATACTTGCTTGAAGGCAACTAGAGTCAGACTTTAAACACCCATCCAACTGGACTGGCCGGAAACATGATCCCTGTGGTTACTGTACCTCCTGCCTGCGCAGAATCAAACCAGATTCAGGGAGGTTCACACGGTCTGGAAAACTGGAGAAAGGCCTCTCCTCTTAGGCAACCGTTGTTACTGCTACATCCATAGTTTCCAGACCATCCTATTTTTCAATTTTAGGAGGTATTTGACTTGGAGCCCCCACGTAGAGTACGGGATCATTTGCTGAATGAGGATCTCCCTGTCTTGGGCTCAGCTCAGGAAACACTCCCAGCAGCCATCTCTCCAAGGGCTTGGTGCTCATATGGGGCAGGACCTGGGAACTGAGCATTGGTTCCAGCTCTGAGCTCCTGCTCCAAACCCACACAGCACTACCCTCTCACCAAAGGGGTACATATTCTGGCATCATGTAACCCTCACAGGCATGGCCTTTCCCACCTTGTTGTGCACAAACCAGGCAGCAACACAATCTCTTCCTGACTGTGGGCACTTTGACAAGCGCAGAGCAGTGAGGACACACAGCTTCTGATCTGGAGCTGAAAAAATATCTCTGCTTCGAAGACATACTAAGAACCTGGCTCCTTGATGGAAAAAGACAGATAATAAAATGCTGAAAGCAAAAGAAAACTAGTATCTGAAAAGTTGCCCAGCTACATGCATATTTAGTTTCACTGTAACATGTACTTTGAGGAAATGGTTCTGTGGTTTTGACACAACTTTGAGGACCGTGCTGCAGGTCTTCCTCCTGTGAGAGATGAGGGAGGGACACAGTCCCAGGAGGGGGCAGTGGCCGACTGAAGGGACCACAGAGTTAGAACAGAGCCTGGACTGAGCCCAGGCACCCTGACAGCCAGGCCAGCAAGAGCCCTGACATGTGGTCTAACCCCTGCCCTGTGATGACTTCCTGGCATCCCTGAACAAGAGCTGAGCTTCTGCTCAGACCCCTCCCTGGAGAGAAAACCTCTGGGCTGCTGTGCAGGCATTCTGTGACAAGGATTCCAACACCTCGCTTGGTGAGCTGAAGTCTGCTCAGGGGCACATTTGGATGGGGGTGGGTCAGCACCCTAATCATGGTGATTCCTTCAAATCTCCTTTGTCTGTGGAAGTGTCCCCTGCCCCAGCCCTGCCTTTGAGGAAACAATCCTTCTGTTCCTCAAGTACCTCTGTAATGAAAATTTAAATAGAAATCAATAAAAGATCTCTGGAATGACCTCAAGGAAATGCCTCTACTCACCCAAACCCACCCCCATCTCCCTTCCTTCCCTCCAGACCCACCAGAAGAGCTGGGTCCCAGGATGGCAGGGAGAGAACCACCAGGCCAGCTCCTGGGGGAGAGAGGCCCAAAGAAATGTGAGATCTTGCTAATTTCTTTTGGGATCTTCTCTTGGGGTGGCTCTGCCTTCCTGCCCACCACCGTACTTCTGCCGGTTCCCCCTTTGTGGACTTACAGAACTCACAGGGTTGATTTACTGTCTTGCTATCCCACACAACACTGCTTTTGTCTGACAAACACATTTCACCATAAAAGAAGTGCATAAAAGAAGAAGTGGTTCCTTTTCATCACAGGCCTATTGCTAGACTACATTCCTCATCCACAGATTCAGGAAGCTCAGTGAACCTCGGGGAGGGCAAAGGAATCCACATGTAAGCATATAACAGTCAAACTGGTAAAAACCAAAGATATGGGGCCACCCGGCAGTGCAGTTGTTCAATTTGTGCACTCTGCTTCAGTGGCACTGAGTTTGCTCGTTTGGAGCTCAGGCACGGGCCTACACACTGCTTATGAAGGTGACAAATAGATATGGTAAGCAATAGGATATATTGGAGCATATGAGGAAGCCATTTGGTATAAACCTAATTTGGCCTGACCTTGTTCCTCCTAAAGGGCCTGACTGTGGCCATTGAGCGTGCATTGTATACCTGCTTTAGACATTCCCTATGGCAAGAAAAAAGGCCCTTGAGATAAAGGTGTAACTTCCCTCCCCCTCTCAACATTGGCATTTCCTTAAGGCTTAATCATCTTTCCTTAGGCTAGGAACTGATTCCTGTGCTCACCTGTGACCACCCAGCTTGAGACAATAGACTTGCTTCCTGCTGCGGCCACCAAGATGGCAGACCCACTACCTGCTGTGTCCATCAAGCTCTGTGCCACCAGTGCAATCTTGTGACTATTGTGGGAGGGACATTTCAATCATATGTGAAACATCCTGTTTGGGGGTATATAACCACTCTGTACACCTCACTTCTTTGGTGCCCTTTCTTCCTTCAGGAAGAAAGGCCCTGGGCCATGGTCCTCAGATTTCAGCTCAGAATAAACTCTCCCAAATTTTCATTTATAGATTAGTTATGGATTATTTTTGTTGACAAAGCCATGCTGTGGCAGGCATCCCACAGACACAAAATGGAGGAGAATGGACCCAGAAGTCAATTCAGGGGCAAACTTCTTCAGAAAAAAAAGAAAACAAACATGAAGAAAAAAGGCTGAAAGTAGACAGGGAGGAAAGCAATGTCCTTTATTTTAAGAGAAACAACAATAAGAGTAGCAATAAGCTCTCATCAGAAATGATGGAAGTCAGAAGACAGGGAGATGACATTTCTAAATGGTTGGAAAGAAAAAATAAATAATCAACCTCTTTCTGGAACTCTGTGTTCAGTGAACACGTTGTTGAAAAATGAAGGCAAAGTAAAAACGTTTTCCGAACAACAAAGGTATGAGAATTTGTTGCCACTGGGCCTGCACTGCAAGAAAGAGTAAAAGCAATTCCTCAGGCTGAAGGGAAATGGTGCCCAGTGTAGGCAGGAAGGGCAAAAGAGTAATAAAAGTGTAAATGTGACCAAATATAGAAGACTTTATATAAATTTCTTTTGAAGATTAATGGCTAAGGCAAAAATGCTTTAGAATTTATGCAATATAGTAGCAAAATGTATGACAAAAATAATTCAAAGGGTGGGAGGGAGGATAAATGGAAACATTTTATTGCAATTATCTTATATGAAATGGTATAACATTAATTCAACGTAGACTGTGATATGTGAAGGAAACATATTGCAATCCTACAGTACCCACTAAAATACTATATAGAGATGTAACCAAAAGCCAATAAAGAAGGCAAAATCAGATACAACAAAAGAAGCCAGGAAAAGAAGGACAGAAGAACAAAAAATTAATCACACAAATAGAAATCAAATAGCAATATGATATTCTTCAACCTAATCCTATCAGTGGTTGCATTAAATGTAAGCAGATTAAACACTCCAACTGAAGAGCAGAGATTCTCAGTCTGAATTAAAAATGCAAGACCAATTTTGTTCTGTTAAGAGGAGAAACTCAAATATAAAGACATGGATAGGATGAGAGCAAAATTATGGAAGAAAAAATAAAGACATATCCTGCAACACCAATCCAAAGAAAACAGCCTTGCCAATGGAGTGTGCTCTTTAATTTTAGAATTTTGGGCCACTTGTGAGATGAAATAGAGTGTCTTGGTAGAACTTTTATTTCTATTTTTTCCATTCCATTTCTCTTAATGTAAGCTGAGTAAGCTGAGACTTCATTATGTTTTAATTATATTTTACTGTGAACTGTCTTGTCTTTTGCCTATTCATCTATCAGGTTCTGGATCTTTTTCTTATGAATTTTCAGATTTCTTTATATATTAGATAGATTAGCTCTTTAATTGTGGTATATGTTGCAACAGTTTTTTTTTTTTTTTACAAGTTGGCTGTCTGTATTTTGATTTTCCTATACTGCTTTTTGACATACAAATTAAAAAAGTTTTTTATTTATATATCAAAGTTTATTTATCAATCTTAACTTTAATGTTTCTGGATTTAGAGTCATTGCTAGAAAGGCTTTCCTTTTTCTAAGTTTAAAAAGGAATTTACCCCTATTTATTTCTAGTGCATGTATGGTATTATTTTTGTATATTTGAATCTCTTATCTATTTGGAGTTTATTCTGGTGGTTTACGTGGAATGTGGCTCCAATTTCATCTCTTGACAAATCACTATCTAGTTGTTCCAGTATCATTTATTAAAAAGTCCATCAAACCGCCAGTGATTTGAAATCCCACCTTATGATAAACTACATTTGGTCTCTCTGTCTTTTCATGAGTCAGGCCACGCTATTTTCAGGAAAGAAGTTTTATAAGATGTTTATAATGTCAGACAAGTTTAATTCTCTCCTTACTAGTCTTTTTTCTTTTTGTCACAATTTTCCTAGCTAATCTTCCTTGTTTATTTTCCAGATAAATTTAGAAATTCTCTAGAACTTGTACAGCATTAGGAAAAAAATTGATATTTTTATAGGAATCACATTAACTGTACATATTACTTTGGGGGAAATTATACCTTTTTGGTACAGATCCATCCTATCTGAGAACTAAGGCTATCTTTCTACAACTCGTCTATTTTTCTGCTTTTAGGACTATTTAAAAGTTTTCGTCGAATAGATTTTTCACAATTCTGGATGAGCTTTTCCTAGCATCTTGGTTTTTTAGTTGCGACTAATAGATTTTCTTTATGGTTATATCTTCAAACTGATGGTTGTTTGTGTACGTGAAAACAATGGATTTCCTTCTAATTTTGAAACAATCTCAAGCTTACAGAGAAGCTGCAAGTACAATACAAAGAACTTTTGTTTTCTTGAGTCATGTGAGAGTAAAGTCACTGACAGGGCGCTCTGTCACTTCCCAGATACTTTAGTGTGTAATTCCTACAAACAAGGACACTCTTCTATAACCACAATCCAGCCATCAAACCCAGGAAACTAACACTGACACCATCAATACCATCTAATCTTTAGACATCTAATCATTAGCATTGACATGTTTACTTATTTGATTAATCCCCACAGAGATTTACATAACAAATCTCCCACATCCCCATCGTCCCCTATGTGGGTCCCCTCCTTGCTCCATGCAGGCTCAGACACTCCACATCAGCAGCCCCTTCATACCAAAGCCCACTTGACCCTAATCAGCCTGCTCTGACAAATTGCACCAGCCTGCCCCACTGTCTGTCTCCCCACTTGAGCTCTGATACCACCTACTAGGCCAGCCCCTACTGTGAACACCCTGCTCACCCCACTTGGGCATCCACTCCCTGCACTGGGCTGCCATCCTCACCTCACAAGTGGTCTAACACCCCAAGCTGTGTTGCCCAGTGCAGGGTGTCTGAGCCAACGTGAGGTGACAAGGGTGTCCACACAGCAGGGAGGCCTGACTTGAACACCTTCCCCACCCCACACAGGCATGACTTGAATGACTCGTTCTAGTTCACTGTGGCTCCCCTGCCAGACTCACCATTGGCATTGTGCTCTGTTTCTTTAACTAAGAATCTGTGGTTTTTTAAGAGAATTGGGATCAACATGTTAAGAATCAACACTATTTTCAATTCCATGACTCACTCCTCTCTTTCCATCATGGGGAGATAATCAAGATAACTCATTTAGAAAATGATACCAGGATATCAGAAATGTCGTTCTCTGGCCAGTGGTGTGAAAATACTGCTTTAGCTGCCTAGCATCCATTCTCATTTCACGTGGTATCAGTAATTCATTAAGGACAATAACTTTGGGCAGAACCAACAATCATCCATGCTCAGAACACGAGATTCGGACAAGCAGACTCTAGCCGATCAAAGGCTGTGACCTGGTCTTATACAGATCAGAGTCTCTGACCAACTCTACAGACACATAAAGCAGCGTGACAGATGGTGCTTTGCTGGGACTGCCACTGTATATCTCCCATGCCACAGGCTTTTCCTACAGGACCGCAACCCTCCTCCCACTCACAGGCGGAGTCTGTGCCCTTTCCTATTTAATTGGGGCCAGGGGTGCCTTTTGATTGCCCCAAGCAGTGAAATAGGGTAGAATGGATGCATGATGACTTCAAAGTCTAGGAAAGAAAAAGAACACAGCTTCTGCCTGGCTCGCTTTTTAGGAGATGCTCACTCTGGGGAAGCCAAGCATCACATCCTGAGGAAGACCCGACAGTCCCATGCACAGAGACTACTTAAGAGGCCCTCATGGAGAGGAAGCGACGTGGCTTGTGGACAGCCGGGACCAATCACTGGGCATGTGTGAGCGAGCCTTCACGTGATTCTGGCCTCCGGGCATCAAGCCTCTGCTGACACCAAGGGGAGCTGTCCACACTAAAAGCTGACCAAAAAGCAGATTTGTGGGCAAAAGCAATGTAGTTTGTTGTTTTGAACCACTCAATCTTCAGTAACTGGAACCAGCCCTCTTGAGCAATACTCCCACTCCATCTGTAAATGCCTCTGACCCTGGCTTACACCAGCATTATCTGATCACTGATGGCTTTGGCTTCCTATCAGAAGCAAGGAATCTCATCTCAATGCCCCCATGTCTCACACAGAAAGGGGCTTCCATAATGATCATCCTCAATAATTACATCCAAAGAAAGCCAAGGAAATGAAGATAGTGTTGGATCTATCATCACAGGTTGCTGGGGCTCAGGGACCTGCTACTGGCTGATCAACATCCGCAACCATCCTGAGAGCAGCCAGCAGTTCCTGCTTTCTGTGGGTATGGTCAGCACTGAGACAAGAGCTACAAGTGCTTGTGTGGTGACTGATAAGCTCTTGCTCCACTCAGGCCCGAGGACTTGATCAGACAGCAGTGTGAGGCATTCAAAGGGAAACTTACGAGATAAAGGCCACAACACTCAGGAGATACTTGGAGTTAGATTACAAGGAGGAAGCACCAGCAGCTGTGACCTGGACAAACTTCCTGCGGACATGTCGCCACTGCCACTCCTGGTGGTGTGTCTTCTGTTCCACAGGGGAGAGGCAGGTGAGTGACTGTTCCCACAAACAGATGCACAGCATATCCCACACAGGCTCAGCCCTGCTCAAACACTGCACTCAGACACATCTTAGTGCTGGTCCATCCCAGGAACTTCTGAACTCCATGTCCAACCTCCAGCAAACACCAGCAAAGCTGACACATGATGAAAACTCAGAAGGAATGGCAGGGCAGAACGCTGTTCTCCATGAGGGCCAGCAGGTGCTGTTCCTCCCCAGGCCCTACCCTTGTCATCTGGAAAGTGGGTTCTTTTACAAAGGCAACTGGAAGGGGGTTGGAAGAAGGGAATGAGAAACAATTAATTCTCAAGGAAAGGGAAGCTTGGAGAAAGGGGCTGACTTCTGAAATCAAAGTAGGACCCACTAGCTTTCTAACTCAATGTCCTAAAATCTATCCTCCAGTTCCACTGCCTTCTCCAAGCTTTGTCACTCCAATGTTGCCCAGGAAAGAAGCTAAGGATCCAGTTGATCCCAGAGCTGGTGGCATCCCATTTCCCTTAACACTGATGTTCTGCTGGTTCACTCTCAAGGTCTCTCTGGTAAATTTTCAGTCAATGGGCACAGCAGCTTTAGCAGCTCCATCTTGCCTGCTGCTCAGAACCTACCAGGACTAACCAAACCTACCCTCCTCAGAGGCTAACTGGGAACCATTCCTTTGGGCAGACAAGACACTTACTGGGCACCTATGACCTGTCAGGCTCAAGCAGATACAGAGCAAACACAACCCAGGCTCTTGAGCTCATGTTCCAAATATTACAGACCAGCAGCCCAGTGAGGTCAGGATAAGACGAGGAAGGAGAGGACCCAGAGAATGTAAGGAAAAGGGTTTTCCAGGATCCACTGGGCCTTCATCTTTTGTTCCAAACACCATTCCTGTCTGCCACACATGTGTCTGCAGGAGGAATTAAGGAATGAGGACTGCTCTTCTCTTTGTCAGAGAGAGAATCTGAGTCTGGAGGGTCACTAGGCAAGCCAGGGTTGCCACCCCAGGAACCTGTAGGACCCCCGTCTTGGTTGTTTCTGGCTGCTACAGACCCCAGGATCTGCCCTCCAACTCCTTCCCACCCTGCTCCCCTTTGTCCTCAGTTCCCTGCTCCAGCCTGTGACTCCATGAGCACGGCAAGCAGGGTAGAATTCTTCTTTCAGGGAAAATCATCAGGGGCCATGAGGCCAATCCTTATTCTTGTCCCTATCTGGCATTTCCTCTGATCCAGACTCCAGAGAAAAGAAAAAGCTGCGGGGGGGGGGGGGGGGGGGTTCCTTGTGTGTGAGGACTTTGTGCTGACAGCAGCCACTCGCTGCTGAGGAAGGTGAGGAGCAGCGTGTGGCCCCACCCATCTGCCCACACTTCACAGAGAACTGCCTTCTCATGGGCTACAGAGCTGGGCCACCAGGTAACACAGAAGAGCCCTTCAGAGGACAGGGAAGCTTTGGGGAGAAAGGGACAGGTCAGTGCAAGGGGCCTGTTGAAGAGACAGGCTGGTCGAAAGGCGGCATTGGGAGGAGGCTGAGGTTGTGCTCCATGCCCAGAGTGCACAGGGGAGAAATTCAAGGTTTTGATTAGACACAGGCAACCTCTATACCTTGGTGAGCACCCAGAGTCTGCTCCAGGAACTGCCACCCAGCATGGAATGTCAAGAAGCAGAGGACACGGGGATGCTCAGCCCCAGGGCCCCACCCCTGTAATTCCTCCCCACTCCAGTCCTGCCGTGTCCCAAGTCGTCCTGCCTCCTTCATGGCTCCTGGGGTGCATCTCCTGTGACTGCACGTCCCACTTTGCTCTGTGAAGCTTAACCCACTTCACTCTGCGGCTCCACAACATCCAGGAGCAGAAGAGGACCCAGCAGGTCATCCCTGTAAGAGGAGCTATCCCCCACCCAGACTACAAGCCTAAGAATTTCTCCAAGGACATTGTGTTACTAATGGTAGGGCACATGGCCCCACTGGTTCTTGCATACTTTAATCCAGAGGTTATTGCATCCTCCACGACCTCCATCCCTCCCTCTTTCCCAGCATGACCCCTATACTTGTCTCCGTGCAGTGGAGAAGGCAACCCCATGATGGTCCCTGGAGTCTTTGTGAATTCCTTTCCTCTGCCTTCAGCTTGAAGAAGAAGGCCAACCTGACTGCCTTTGTGAGCCCCTTCAGGCTGCCCAGGAAGAGAGAACTGGCAAAGCCAAGGACGATGTGCAGTGTGGCTGACTGGGAGCACCTTGGTGGGAGTACTCCCTCGGCCATAAAACTGTGGGAAGTAGAGCTTGATATCCTCAGGGATAAGCAGTGCATCTCTCACTACGAAGGCCATTACAACACCGTCACCCAGATAGGTGTGGGGGATGCAACAAAGAGTAAGACTCTTTTTAAGGTGAGATCCCTGGCACTGTCCCCGCACAGCCTGGGGTACAGCCAAGCTTGAGGAGATCTGGGGCAGACAGAACTAGCTATCTCCTTATGTACTCAGCCTGGTCACCAAATCAATCTGTGGTCCTGTCACCCTGCAGGGATAGGAGCCGGTCACACAGCCAATTATAGGCAAAGTCTTCCTGGGGGAGAAAAAGAAGGGAATTGTCAGGGCCAGGCTGGGGCCCCAGAACCGAGGAAGGCCACAAAGGCTGTCCTGGCCCACATCTCACTCACAGCCCCCAAACAGAGACCACTCAACTGCAGGGCATAAGGGAGAGGAGGAGCAGGAGAAGCCCCAGCCCAGCCCCTCCTCCCCTGCCCACAGGGGGAGGCCAGTGGCTCCCTTGTGAGAAACAAGGTGGCCCAGGACATTGTCTCCTTTGGAAAAGAGAATGAGAAACACCCACCTGTCCACACCAGGACCTCGAGCTTTCTACTCTGAGGAAAAATTGCCTCCAGGATTCATCCATCCATCTTCTCTGGGACAGAAGCCAGAAATGCACTGGGTAGAGGAGGATGGAGGGGAGGCTGCCAGGGACTCACTAAACTTCCATCTTTAGAGTGGAAATCATTAATTCTTTCTTTATTCACCAACATGTCCTAGAGCCTATAGCGTATGGAGTAAATTTGTCAACAATCTCTGAATCTTGTATATAAGAATGGTTTGAGAAAGGTAAACTCATTTTTAAATTATCCACCTTAGAGAAGGCTGGACTAGAAAGACGTCGTCTGCTGAATGTTTGCCATTGATGAGTGTGCTTCAACTACGGGACAATGTTTACTGGGTGGAAAAGTAACACATGTTCATCATAGAAAGACAGTTAAAGGAAGAACAGACAAACAAGAAGGTTAAAATTCCCAAGAATATCACCACCCCGAGATCATCATCATTAGTCCTTAAGCAGGCTGCCTTCCCCTCTTTTTCTGTGTCTTCATAACATTCTGTTGCTTTAACAGAATTGGGATCTGGCTGTTTAGAATTCATAATGTCTTCTTTTCCACTACTCCCTCATCTGTCATCATACTGGAGAGGATGTTGGGATAATCTGTTGGAAAATATTTATAATTTTTTGGCCCAGGCACATCAAAGCCAGGATTCACTGGACCCGGGACAGAGACTATTTAGTGAATAGTGATTATTAGGATGATCGGCATCCATTTTCCCATCTGATATCAGTAACCAGCATTTCTCTAGGGGAACTCTCTCCTCAGAAAACAGACACTCCGATTGGGGTGGAACAATCCCCCCCTCAGGTCTAGGGGTGCTCAGTGACTCAAGAGTAAACCACTTAGGCATTCAATTCTGATGGACGCAATGATGGTTTGTTTTAGTCCCATGAATATCAAGTCCAGGATTTTATTCAAAACTGTGAGATAAAGGAAGCTCTCTTTGTCACAGCATATTTACATTTAAAGAGGGGATTCTAAATATTCCAAAATAGGAAGCTGAACTTGTGGTCAGAGAGGCAGTGAGGTTACCACCTCTGTGGGTGTCTGCGTGTGTCCAGCACTACATGCCCCTAAGGCAGGTCCAGAATCTATCTCCAACCACCAAGCAGACCCCCACCACAGCCCCTACTGGCCTACACACTAACCACAGATTCTCAGTCTACTCAAGGCGACCACCATCTTCTCAAGGGCAGGAGACATCTCACTCATCTCCTTGGACCTAGCTTCCTAAATAGTTATTCATGACTTCATCAGGATGGAAAAAGAGCCAAGAGCTGAGAAATGGAGACATTCTAGATTCAGTCAGTGAGGGGCTTCTGGAGTCCAGCTCCTCTGCTGGCTGCAGCACAGGCTTCACTTTCTTGTTCTTTCTTCTTGCTTTCACACTGTGACTCAGCACTGGGAATGCAAGTGTGGTTGGTGACAGTGCTACTGTCACCTAAGCCAATCCAGAGAACTTTGACAAACCACATTGCAGATGACAGAAGAAAATCAGAGGAGCAAAGGTCTAGGAGGTCTGCGAGGTCTTGAGCCACCACTCCTGCCTTCACCTTGGGGACTGTGTGTCTGGAAAGAAGTAACACCGGCAGCTGTGACCCTGGCAGACCTTCGAGAAAGATGCGGCCACTCCTGCTTTTGTTAGTGTTTCTTCTGCCTCCTGAGGCTGGGACAGGTGAGTGACCATCCCCATTCCAGAAACCCCAGCCCATCTCACAAAACCCTCTGGACTCCTCACCCTTCTGCCCAGCACAGTCAGGGATTTTCCTCAGTTTGAGTCGAAGAACCTTCTAGACCTCAGCCTCCATCCCAAACCTACACTAACAAGTCTGATGCTGCATAGACACTCAGAAAGGATGGCAGGAAGGAAGGGTGTTCACTAGAAGGTTTAGTATGTGAGCCTCTCTCTTATCACCTGGGAAATGGATTGTTCACAGAAAGGCATTTGGCAGATGACGGGAAGCTACAAATGACAAGTAATTAAAATCCCTCACTCCAACCAAGAAAGGGCAGGTCAGAAAAATCGGTTGCGGTAATGAGAGTTGTCCTGGACCCAGCTTAAGATTCGGTTTCATTTCCTGGTAACTTCACCCACTCACCCCCGCCGAGGAGAGAAGCCCAGGGAGCAGCTGATCTCTGAAGGGGCTGGATCACTGCATGCAGGGTGCCCCGTTGCCGTGGCTCTGCCGTGGTCCTGGGCAGTACATTTTCAGCCCCACCTCCCCCTGCCATCTCAGGCCTTTGGCTGCTCCACACAGTGTGCCCTCTCCAGGCCAATGGCCTTCAATCCCACCAGCACGATTCCCACCAAACTTCAGCCTAAAGCTAAGTGAAGGATGTTCATTCATGCAGGCAGAAAATGTCTACTGAGATCCTAGGATGGGTTAGACCCTCGGACATTAGGGTTGTAGAAAATCCAATGCCATAAGCTCACGGATAGATTATTAGATAGGGTACCAGTTGACACATTAGCAGAGGCTCAGCAGGCTTGGGAGACGCACTAAGACAGAAGGCATAGCAGAGGCCTGTCCACGATCCTCTGGGCTCCTCCATTGTGAAGACAGCTCTGATCTCCCCCATGTATGGTCTGAAGTAGTTCAGGGACAACAGATACTGTCCTCCCTTTTCTCACAAGAGGTTCTGAGGCTTGACATTCAGAAAAGGTTATTCTCCTACTAGGAGAACCTGGGAGGACTCTCCCCAGTGTCCGCAGGGCACTGTAGACACTACCCTCAATCATCACCTTCCAGAACCTTCCCTCCTGACCACAGCCGCTCCCAGAAAGCCCATCTTCCAGTCTTTTCTTTCAGAGGACATCATCGGAGGACATGAGGCCAAGCCCCACTCCCGCCCCTACATGGCATTTGTTCAGTTTCTGCTTGAGAACAAAAGGAGGTGTGGCGGTGTCCTCGTGCGAGAGGACTTTGTTCTGACGGCTGCTCACTGCCAGGGAAGGTGAGGGCCACAGACAACTGACACCTCCTGAGACCCCTATAGGGAGCCCTGTCCTCTGCCCAGGGCCCGCAGCCCAGGGGAGCTCCCCTGACTCCTGTTAACTCAAGGCCGTGAGATCCTATGAGAGGAGCCATCTGAGAGCATGACTGGGTGATGGAAAGTGAGAAACAGGACGGGTAAGCTTTGGGCTCAGAGGGTCTGAGGTAAGAGCAAGTGGTCCCGTTGAGGAGAGACACCACACTGGCCAAATAAAGCAGATGGGGAGGATGAAACCATGCATCAGGGTCAAAATGCGAATTCAGAGAATTTTCACAATATGACTTGAGGGCTAGAGAAAGCATCCAGGTGACCTACCCTCAACGTCATTGAGAAGCACAGGGGACACAGTCACTCAGTGCCCAGTCCTCCTCCTGTTTCGATTTCCACTGGCTGCAGCCCTGCCCTGCCCCACGTCACCCGCCCTTCATGGCTCCAGGAATCGATCTCTTTTGATTCCATGCACCCCACCACCTCACTCTACTTTCTATGCAGATTAATGAATGTCACTCTTGGGGCCCACAACATCCGGAAGCAGGAGAAGACCCAGCAAGTCATCACTGTGAGACAAGCCATACGCCACCCAGACTATAATTCTAAGAACTTCGCCAACGACATCATGTTACTAAAGGTAAGGGAACCTCCCCGCTGCTCTTGCTGTCCTGGGTCGAGATTGCTTCCCCTCCCACTGGGACCTGTCCCTCCCCTCCTTCCCATCCCGGTCACCTGCCTAGTCCCAGTGGCTCAGGGGAGGGGGAAGTCAGTGCAGCCCCATTGTGGTGTCCAGGCCCAGGAGGCCAGAAACTGAGCTGGACTATCTTGCCTCTTCCCATCAGCTGGAGAGAAGGGCCAAGCTGACTTCAGCTGTGCGGCCCCTCAGCCTGCGCAGGGGCAAGGCCCAGGTGAAGCCTAGACAGGTGTGCAGTGTGGCCGGCTGGGGGAAAGTCTCCCCAGTAGACAGAGTGTCCGACACACTGCAGGATGTGGAGCTGACTGTGCAGAAGGATGATGATTGTTACTTCCACTTCCCCAACCATTACAACCAGTCCACCCAGATTTGTGTAGGGGACCCAAAGAAGAAGAAGAACAGCTTCAAGGTAAGGTTTCCAGCATCCACCGAGACAGACCCGGGGCGAGAGGAAATGGGGAGCTCTGGGGGATGGGAGTGGCCATATCTTCTTGCCTCAGCCTGAGAGCTTGGGCAGCCTGGGTCCATGAATGCAGTCTTTAGTTTTTTCCCCACAGCAGATCATGGCTGCAGGGTGAGGAAGGATCAGTCACCCCACAGCAGGGTTCTCACCCAAATTTCCCTGAGGTTTGAAGAGAAAGTCTTGGCCTGGGTGGAGCTGCAAAGAAAAGTCAGAGCCAGGCTGGAGTCCGGGATGAGGGAGTTGACAAGGCTGCCCTGGTCCTGCTCTCCCACAGACCACTGACCCCTGGGCTGGAGAGTAAGGCAGGACAACAGGGAGGCCAACTCAGTCCTTCCTCTCTCTGCCCCCAGGGGGACTCCGGAGGACCCCTCATGTGTAACAAGCTGATCCAGGGTATTTTCTCCTATGGACAAAACAACGGGACCCCTCCAGGTGTCTTCATGAAGGTCTCACACTTTCTGCCCTGGATAAAGTCAACAATGAAGCGCTGCTCATAGCAGCTGTGATGCTGACCTTCCTGTGTGCCTGACCACCTTTTCTGGGGCAGAGGCAGGAATCCCATGGGGCAGGCAGTGGGACTGAGGAGCCATAATAAATGGATCTCTAGCGAGTGTGACTGAAGTCTCACTGACTCACTGAACCACTTTCAACACGCAGCAGCACGCTCCAGGCAGCCCTCTGCTGTCAGTTGTGGCTGTCATTCCTCCTTCCTCCTCCAGCTCTCCTTCCCCCTAAACCCCATGCTGTATCCTTTCTCAGTCACAGCTCTGTGGTGCTGAGCCCTGTGCAAGGGCTGAGTCTGAAGGCTGCCCATTATAAAAGGATGATCTTCTTCCTCAAAATATGTTCCTCCCTGGGCTTTAGAAAGTTCTTACCTTCTCTAACCCAACCACCATCACCGACACCCTGACAATTTGGCAGAGAGAGGAGCAGGGCAGTGGAAGGAGAATAACTCCAGGGAGACAGGAGGCCAGGGGGCCAGGCCGTGGGCACTGAGTTTCCTGTTTCCAGGGCTTCTGTCTCCAGTGGGGCAGCCTCTCCCACAGCCAGGACCACCTGCAGCTTCTGACGCTCAGATGCTGCCATGATGGCCTCCAGCCTCACTCGGGTCCCATTTCCTGCCCTACCCTGGGCCCAGAACTGAGCTCGCTCAACCTTCCTCCCTGGCTGACTGTCCCACACCAGCGTCTGTTTTTCTTCTGCCTGCCCTGACCACCAGCTTCCTTCCCTTCTAGCCCACGCTGTTTTGAGCCAGCTTCTCTCTCATCTCCCTAACCAAGTTCCCAAACTCCAATGTGAATTCTCCTCTATGGCTTGTCCCTGTCATGCCTGAGCTGCTGGCCCACCTGATGCCTATCAGAGGACCCAGTACCCACTTCCCACCTGAGCAGAGACAGTTCAGGTCTTCCATCCAGCCTAGCATTCCCAGGGCCATATCCACAATGTCCTTTGGAGTCTCTCAGCAGCCTCAGCCCCTTTCAGCCTGGCCTGTCTCCACCTGCTGGCAACCTGGGGTATAGCAGCTCAGTGTGCCTGAGGGCTCCAGGGCTGTTGGGCCAGAAAGTACCACTTGGCTGTCCATCAATAAGTCAATTGCTGATCTCTCTCTTTGTGCCAGACCCATAACAGGCTTTGTCCCTGATACTGGGAAACTTACATGGAGGGGAATTTCCTCTAAATTCCCCTGGCTCCTCCCCTTCCCCCAGGCAGGTCAGTTTTACAGATGGATCGGTATTTGGATTCCACAAAAGCTCTTGCCTTGAAAATAATGAAATTCTCTGTATTTTATCTGTATTGCACATTAGAGTTTCATATGAGTGATCTTGTTTGATTCAAGAAGGGCAGTGTGAAATTGGAAGAGACTTCGAGACCCACAGGTCCTGAGGTTCCCAATCTGTGCTCAGGGGATCCCATGACCGGACAGGATGGAGGGAGAGAGGAAAGAGCCACCTGGGCAGCCTTGTTTTTATTTATTGACATGTAGAAGGCATGAGCCCAGGGCACAAATGCACAAAATGCCACATTTCAAGTCAAGATCCTTCACTGTGGTGAAAATAATAAGAATAACAAGAAGCTTTCACATCTTGAGGTAAGTGGACAAACTGTTCTCGTTTAACAGTGATTCAACCTAAAACTTGCTTTCCCTAGAGCAGCCTGACTTATGACCCACCAGACACTGTACATCTGCTTCAAACATCTTCCCAAAGCAAAGAATGCATTCTTTATTTTATTTATTTATTTATTTATTGAGGAATATTAGCCCTGAGCTAACATCCGGTGCCAATCCTGCTCTTTTTGCTGAGGAAGATTGGCCCTGAGCTAACATTCGTGCCCATCTTCCTCTGGTTTATATGTGAGACGCCTGCCACAGCATGGCTTGATAAGCAGTGCGTAGGTCCACACTTGGCATCCAAACCGCGCTCCTGATGCATAATGTGCGAACTTAACCACTGCACCCACTGGCTGGACCTAAGAATGCAGTCTTTAAAGACAGGGATGAATGTCTCTCTTTCTCTGACTCCAATACCAGCAGTTCTTTGAAGATAATCTCTTCTTCTCGGAGCACGAAGGTCAAGTTGACCTATTAATGTATATGCTAAACTACAGAAAAACATATCCTTGTGACTTGGAAAAAAATTGCATTCCCATGCTGCTTCATGTATTTTCTTGGTTGTGAAATGGTCTATAGCCATGCTGTGACCACACTTCTCAGGCGAGTTTTCCTCCCTGATGGAGACAGCACTTTCGGGCTAGTCTTCAGCAACGGCTTGGTAAACATCACTCTATCTCTCTTATCTAAAGATTAGTCATTGATTATTTTTGTCACCAAGTATGACCCAGATGACCTTATTTTAAGATTCCGTATCCTGCAAACAGCACCACCGATAAATTGCATGTGACAGAATGAAACAAATTCATGATAGCTGGACAAACACTGAGTCAGTTGGGACCAACACCAAAAAGAGAAGAACCATCATGGAGAAGAATAACAAAAAAAATCACACAGATATGAAAAGGAAAATCCAGCACATTGAAAACTAAGATGAAAAGCAAAAGAAAGCTTATTTTTCCTTCAAGACAGTCCCCATGTCCATCCACCAAGCATTCTGTGGGACCCACAGCACCGGCAGAAGCACCAGCAGAGGCACAAAGGAAGAGCTGAATGCACGTGCGGAGATGAGCCAGTGAATAGTAGAAGGGGCAGGAGCCAGGGGACAACTTCGGCTCACAGCGATAAAAAGAACACTCTTGGGAGAAGCCGTCACAAGAAAGAAATGGACCCCAGAACGTCAGCCATGAGGACCTCCATGGAGCCCCAGGGTGTAAGCCAGAGCCAGCAAGAGAGTAGCCAGGGATACTCGCCACCAGGGACTTGGGTGTGTGGCCTTGAAGGACAATGCCTGGTGGGTCAATTCCCCCTCTCACCTGATAAGAGCACTTAACATTGTATGACGCACGTTAGGAAGGAAAATGATGACCTTCTGATGCCTGTAGTATCAGGAAGACTGGGATGTTCTTGATGGTACCTGTTTCCTTAAAATGGATTCTAAGTCAGTTTATATCTATTTCTCCTTTTGATCTAGTCATTTTTCTTCTAGGACTTATTCTTACACAAGGTCTAAAGTACAGGAGTGTGTGTGCATGTGTTATCAATAAATATGTTCATCACACCATTATTTAATAATAAATCCAAAACTGGAATCAGTATTAATCTCCAAAATAGGAAAATGGTACAATACGGCACCTGCTCATTATGGATTCCTCAGCCCTTACCATCTACAGTATCCACTGCTGTAGATAACTAGGCTAAGAACATAAATAGGTAAGTTATAAAAGAACTAATCAACATTTGGAAAAAAGAAGAAGCTCACTTATTAATCAATGCTAACTAAAATGTTAATAAATTTTTGTTTGGCTAATCAGGAGGGATTTACAAAAATAATGCCTACATTCAGTATGGACATTGAGAAAATGGCATTTTCGGACCTTGTGCACAAAGGTTCATAAGAATAAACGGAACAAAGGAGGCTTTCACCTGGCCTTCAAGCACAATGAGAGAAGTGGACAAGGTTATTCCTTACAGATTTGTTACAAAAGTCAAACCTTCGAAACAATGCCGACGTTCAGCACCAATTTGGGTATGAGCTTTTGAAAAGTTTCATAGCAGTGAACACTATGGGAACTTGAAAGTTTTGAGACTGAATTACGTTTTTTTGCAGAGAAGAATGTTCACCAGGTATGTTTAAGCCAAATAAGTTAGAGATCCGTATATACTACAATCGTATCTTTGTTTATACTTATATTTTCCTTGTAGGTTTTTTTAGTCCAACATATTCATTTTCAGAATTTTTCTGCATTATTTAGATAACTTAAAAGCCTATCAATTAAATATCCATGATATCATTAAATGATTTTCAGCGATAGATTTTTAATAAAATGAGGGAAATATTTATGCTGAATCATTTAAGCAACAGGTTGAAAAACTAAACATGTTGTGATCAAACTGAAGTAAAAATACACATAGAAAAAATCTACGTGGAAAAACTTCTGTTAACAGTGGTCAGTTGGGTGGTGAGATCAAGGATGACATTTTTCTTCTTTCTGTTGTTTAATTTATTCTATATTTTAAACTGTATACTGATTAAAATAATTTTATTTGTATCAATATTACAATTCAGAAAAAGGTAGGCTTCAGGAAGATGGCCCATGTGCTAGTTAAGATAACTTTAATTATTCTAACTGATAAACTTGAGCATTTCAGTGACTAACACAACAGAAGTCTATTTCTTGCTCACACACAGTCCAAAATGAGTTTCCTGGTGCGTGGTGCCCCTTCTTTCTCTCAAGTGTCCCATTTTGGACAATCATTACATGGTCAACCCATGATAAAGGGACTAGACTCAGTCCCCTGAAGGTGGCATCCGTGTTCCCCATGTTCACCTGCATCAAACCCTGGAAGGGGAGGAGTCTACACGGTCATCACAGGACTGTGTTAGGGGCCTGGTCTGGAAGGTGCCCACAGCACTTCCACTCACATCCCATTTGTGGCAACAGTCACACAGCCACACCTGACCTCAAGTGAGGCTGCACAGTGTGGCTGACCTGTGTCCCCTGGAAGAAAAGGAAATTGTTTTATTAAACTGCTAGCTCATCTCAACTGTGATGCCTAATAGTGTTTGCTGCTTATAGCGATCATGAGAGCTGAATTTTTTTCTGCCTATAAAACTAATACATTTCAATTATAGAAAAAACTAGATAACATAACGGTGAAAATAAGAGTCACATAAAATGGTTGTTCTAGTTCTTATCTTTTTCTTTAACAGAATTAGTATCAAATTGTGTACACCGTTCTACAGTCTACTTTTCCACCTGATGTTAGATGATACAAACTGCTCCATGCCACTAAGCAGTCTCTAAAACATGGTGCTTTTGAACAGCTGTACAGCATTCAACCCCATGAATGTATGACAATGTGTATCACCACTCTCCTATCTTGAATATTTGGATTGTCTGAGCATTTGTGGAAGAGGGTTTCAGGGACTATGTCCACCTCCACCTCTTCCTATATTTACTCAGGGCCCTAGGATCAGCTGCTCAGTCTCAGAAGTGAGCTTTTCTGCCAGGAAACACTGAGGGTCTTGCAACGTTTTCAAATCTCTGCCACATCCAGAGTCTAGTTCGCTCTTTCCCACTAATTTCTCTGAGGGGAAGACTGTATGCTGATGTCACTGAATGTCCTGTGTCCCCTACTTTTTCTACAAGGGCAACAGCACAGGTCACTTCTTGGAAAGAGAGTTTCTCACTTCCAGCAGACACATGTCGGGGGAAGACAATGGCGCGGGCACAGCCTTCTCCCAGCACTGACACTCCATGAAACATCACAGGCTCATCAGTAGAACCTTCTCAAAGAGCTTCCAAAACTTCCTTCTGAGAGTGACATTAAGGCAGCCCTGAGGATGTCTGGAATGGCTCGGTAGTACACTGCTCTCCTCCAAAGCCAAGAGCGACAAGATTGGTTTCTGACCACAGCAGCATATGAGGGATGAAGGAGAAGTGACCCAGCATAACCCTTCACAGAAGACTTGCATTGTTGGTGGCCTAGGGGGCCCAGGGAGGAGGTGGGATGCACAAGACTTTAATGCCCCAACATCTCAGAGAAGAAAAATGTTGTAACTGACGGAAATGTAATAAAACAGTCCAAAGTAGATGCAACCAACTATGGATGTTTTGAAACATTTCACACTCATATTCGATCTAATATTACAATGTTTTAGTAAACTAGAAATAAAAACATTTAAAAAACATAAGTATCCCTATCTACTCTCATACATTCCACTCTCCATGGACAACTCATTGAAAGAAATGGGAGGACAGCTAATTTTTGACAAAGGAGCCAAGAACATACAACGGAGAAATGAAAGTCTCTTCACTAAACACTGCTGGGAAAATGGAACAGCCACAGGCAAAAGAATGAAAGTAGATGATTACCTTTACCACATACACAAATTAACTCAAAATAGATTAAAGACTAGAATGGGAGACCTGAAACCATAAACCCCCTAGAAGAAAACATAGGCAGTACTCTCTTTGACCTGGGTCTTAGCAGTATCTTTTTGAATAGCATGTCTCCTCAGACAAGGGCAACAAAAGAAAAAATAAACAAATGAGACTACACCAAACTAAAAAGCTTCTGCTTGGCAAAGGAAGCCATCGACTAAACAAAAGGATAACCTAGCAACTGTGAGAAGATACTTGCAAATCATACATGCCATGGGGATTAATTTCCAAAATACATAAAGAACTCATGCAACTCAACAACAAAACAATGAACAACTCAGTTAAAAAATGTGCAGAGAATATGAACAGACAGTTTTCCAAAGAAGATACACAGATGGCCATGAGGGCATGAAAAAGTCTTCAACATCACTAGTAATTAGGGAAATGCAAATCAAAGGTACAATTAGATATCACCTCACACACTTCAGAATGGTTATCATCGAAATGACAGAAAACAGCAAGTGTTGGAGAGGATAGGGATTAAAGGACACCCTAATACACTGTTGGTGGGAAGGCAAACTGGTGCAGCCTCTATGGAAAACGGTATGGAGATTCCTCAAAACTTAAAAATAGAAATATCATATGATCCAGCTATTCCACTTCTGGGTATTATTGCAAAGCACATAAAAACGTCAATTCAAAGAGATGTGGACCCCTATGTTCTTTGCAGCATTATTCACAATAAACAAGACGTGGAAGCAACCTACGTGCCCATCATGGAGGAATGGATAAAGAAGACATGGTGTATATATACCGTGGGATACAGCTCAGCCTCCAAAGCAATGACATCTTGCCATTTGCAATAACGTGTGTGGACCTCGAGGGTATTCTACAAAGTGAAATAACTCAGACAGAGAAAAACAAAAACAACGTGATTTCACTCATATGTGGAAGATAAAAAACAAACACATAGATACCAAGAACAGATTGGTGGTCGCCAGAGGGTAAGCAGATGGGCTGAGGTGAAAAGAGGTAAAGGGGCACATATGTATGGTGACAGATGAAAACTAGACTTTTAATGGTGAATACAATGCAGTCTATACAGAAGCTGAAATCTAATGATGTTCTCCTGAAATTTACATAATCTTATAAACAAATGTGACCTCAATAAAATAAAAAGGAATGAATAAACAAATAAATATGAAGTGGGAGCACCCAGGGTCTCAGCAGGGTGGCCAGGGTTCAGAGGGAAGGCGGGCAGGCTTCCCCGTTGCTCCTTCATCTCCTTCAGCTTATTCCTGGTGTCCTCACCACATCCCACCAACACCACGACTGTGTTTCTTTCACCTTTCTCCATGCATTACTAAGTATAAATGAATAAGGAATCCAGGAAACGTATATTATTCAGAGAAAGTAAAATTCCAAATGACTGAGCTCTAATCCCAGAGAAACAGAAAACAAAGGAAATGGGCAGCCACCAGCTTTCACATGTTGTTGGGAAATTATTGAATTTCATGGGTTTAGCATTCTGAGACACAAGCTCCAAGCACCCCTCCGTAACCCTGGGTTCCCGTTTGAGCGGCCAGCAATGACTCAGCAGTAGGAGGGGGGATGGCAGTGTTGTCTGGGATGACTCTCTTCCCCAGATCACTGGCAGTTAGGGGGCAAGCCTCCTGGGCAGCTGGGAGATGAAACCTATCACACCAGCAGGTGAAGGAGACTGTGAATTCTGACTCCCAGCCCCAGGCTTCCTTCCTGTCTTGGAGGATGAAAGACTGGCAGGAAGAAGCACCAGCAGCAACTCACTGGGCAGCCTTCCTAGGAAGATGCACTCCCTCCTGCTCCTCATGGCCTTTCTCAAGCCCCCAGCTCTGGGGCAGGTGAGTGACCATCCCTGACCTCAGAGATCTTATCCCTCTCGTATACCCTGGATCCAGCCTGCCTAGGCACTGCCTACCTCTGCATCATGGCGTAAGTTATTTGAATTCACAGTTCCTCGGGATCCTCACCCTAAAATAGGAATCATTGCATGCCTACCTCATAGAGTTCCTATAAGAGTTAAATTAGTTGGTGTGCATAAAACTCTTGGAATTGACCCTGGCACCTAGAATGTACTATATAAATGTGCTCTCTAAATTCACTTTGACATCTATGTGTCAGAGCCTGGGAGACAAGGAGACAGCAATAACAGTCCCATCAGCTCACATCGAGAATTTTAAAGCCAGTTCCATACCGGTCATGAGCTGACCCTGAGCTGGACTCAGTGGGATCCGGGAAGCTCCCCAAGGAAGAAAGTACCATGTACTTCAGGAAGACGCCACTCCAGTGGGCTCCCATCCAACAGCAGAGCATCTCTCCTCAACAGGGCAGGCTGAAGCTGGCCATGCCTGGACCAAGGGTTCTTTTCCTCCTTTGGGGGAGGTGGGAGGGAGCTGAGTCTGGGATGGGGAGTCAGCAGTGTTTCCTGAAGAACCCTGGAGTGCCCACCCACTGTGTGGAGAAGACCCTTGCAGGCCCAAGCTCTGCTGTACTCTGCATCATCGTGTCTCCTGCCTCCCATCTTCTAGTCTTTGTGGAGCACCACACTGTTCCCCACATCGAGGGTTCTGAGAGAACAGAGATAAGTACTGAATCCTTCCTTTCAGGGGAGACCTTCTCAGTCCAAGAGGCCAGGCCCCATTCCCATCCCTACATGGCATATCTTCAGACCCAGACTCCAGTGGGTCTGGCCACTTGCAGGATTCCTGGTGCGAGAAGACTTTGTGCAGATGGCAGCTCTCTGCTCAAGAACATGAGGCACTAAGGAGCTTCCTGGGTGACCAATCACACAGGCCAAAAAGAGTTCAAGAGAGAGGTCATCTGAAAGCAGGGTCCTAACAATGAAGGGGTGACAAGGACACCAGGGAGGTCTGGGGCTAGAGAATGGGCCAATGTAAATGAGGAAAAAAGAAGGACATAATCAAAAAGAGCAACAGGGGAAATGCAAGGCACACATTGGGGCTGAAAATATGAATTCAAGCTACTTATCAATTTATTCTACAGGAAGTAAAACTCGAGGTCCCACTGTCCGCCACCATCCCCAGCTCAGGGTTTTAGAGAAGCAGAGGGCACAGACAGCTCAGCCCCACAACCCTCCTGTCTCATCAATTCCTTCAGCTACAATCACATCACACTGGGCTGTCCTCCTGCCCTGCAGAGCTGGGGGACCCAGCCCCTATGGCTCACACCTACATCTAAGCCACCTTTCCTTTGCAGTCATAGAAATGTCATCCTGGGGGCCCACAACATGGGGAGGCTGGAAAGCACCCAGCAGCGCATATCCGTGCTCAGAGTGATCCGCCACCCTGGATATGATCAGCAGAACAATCTGAATGACCTCACGTTACTGCAGGTACCACCTACTCGACCCTCTGGCTCCCCAGACCAGCTGGCTTTCTCCCATCATGGGGACTCCACCCTGTCTTGGGACCATGGAGGAGGAAGCAGGCACAGTGTCCTGGTAGTGGTGGAGGCAAGGGTTGAGCTCTGCCCAGGAGTCCCTGAGGGCCTGCACTCTTCCTGCCAGCTGGAGAATAGAGCCAGACTGAAGGGGGTCTTGAGTGCTCTGCCTTGGACCCAGGCCAGGCCTAGTCCTGGGGCCAAATGCATTGTGGTGCAATGGGGCCTGGTTGGCCTGTACGCTAGAGCAGACATAGTCCAGGATGTTGGCTGAGAGTGCAGAGGGATCGGGAGTGCAGTGATCACTTCAATTTCTACACCCACCCCATGTAGATCAGTGTGAGATACCTGAGGAAGAGGAAGTCCACCTTCCTGGTAAGGCCCAGGGCATCTGCCAACACTGCCTAAAGCAGATGGGCCTGGGCGGTACTGACCAGTCGGAACTGACTACATCCCTGCAGTCTCAGTCTGGGGCCCAGACCTGAGTGACACGGGGCTTTTCCCTATCAATCTGGTCTCTGGGGGATTGGAGGAGCACCAGACACACAACCTACACATGTGCGGCCTTGTTCTCTAGCAGGAGAAGGTACCCTGACTTGGGGTAAGCTACAGACAGTAACCACAGTCAGAACGGAGGTCAGTGATGGAAAGATCCAGAAGCTTGTCTTCTCCATCTCAACAACCTCACACCTCAAATACATCTTGCATTGAAGGAGGTCACCAGTCCCTATCTTCTCTGAGGCCCGTGCCTTAGGATAGCAGGAGTTGGTAGGCCATACTTCATGTCCCTTCCTCTCATCTCCCACAGAGGGATACCACAGGCCCCCTGGTGTGTCACCATGAGGCCCAGGGCCTCATCTCCTATGGAAATAGAATGCAGACTCCTCCAGCAGTCTTCACCAGTGTTTCCAGCTTCCTGCTCTGGATGTGGAGAACAATGAGACGCTTCAAACAGCGGGGTCAGACTGAGACACCACCTGTGACCCACTCTTCTTTGTGGCAGAGGACAGCTCCAGAGGGGTTGCTAGAGCCTTAATAAATGATCATGTCTAAGGCAGAAATAGCTGATTTCTCATTTGCTCAGTCAACATCATTCAGTACACAACAAATGCATGACACGTCTGAGTCTGAGCAAATCCAGGAAAATAGGGTCTCTTCCTCAGGACAAACGAATGTCTCTCAATGTCTTGGAGATCAGGATGAACTTCTTCCCTCCTCCAAAGTATGCGTTGCCTCTGTCCTTGGGGAGGGATGGAAGGACATCTCTCTCCCAGGGCAAGGCTCTCTCCTCCCCGCCCTACCAGAGACCCTCTAGTAGATATTAAAGAACAATGCACCTTCCAAATCCCCTGAGGACTCAACCAACAGGGATCGACCAGCCAATGATGGTTGCATCCTACTGAACATGCACAGACTCTTTCTTGTCATTATTCCCTAAACAACAGCTATAGTATTAACAACCATAGCATTTGCACTGTATGAAGTATTACATGTAATAGAGATAATTTAAAATTTGCAATAGAAAGGACGTGCATTGGTTATATGCACGTTATATGCATATATATATAGGTAGTGATTTGAGGAAAAAGAGCAAACTGGGTCCGTTCCTCATAACATAATGTAAAATAACCCTCAAATGGATTAGGCGCCTAAAGGCAAAAAATTAAACCATACAAGAATTAGAAGAAAAGAAAAATTTGCTTGCTGAAAAAGCCTAAAAAACACCTATGTTCACAGCAGTACTATTCACAATGTCCGAGAGATGGAAGCAACCCACGGGTCCATCACAGCCAGAGTCCTTCCCCTAAACACTTCACCACACCAATCCCCACTGTACTATGGACCAATGTTCTCATTTTCAATGTGAGCAGGGTCCACTTATTCTTTTGATACTCTGAAGATATACAAAATTCCACACAAAATGTTGACTGGAATAACATGAGTTTTCTTTTGTTGGTTTTTTTTTTGAGGGAGATAGGCCTGAGCTAACATCTGCCACCAATCCTCCTCTTTTTTGCCAAAGAAGACTGGCCCTGAGCTAACATCTGTGCCCCATCTTCCTCTAGTTTATCTGTGGGATGCCTATGACAGCGTGGCTTGACTAGCCATGCGTAGATCCGCACCTGGGATCTCAACTGGTGAACAATGTGCTGCCGAGCATAACATGTGAACTTAGCTGCTATGCCACCAGGCTGGCCCCTAAAATAACATGAGTTTTACTCTAAAGATTGGCCCATGTTCAAAGAAAAGATGACTGAAGTCACTTAATTTAAAATCATGCTTTAAGTACTTTCTGAAGGTAACTATACAGAATGAGCTGACAGATTTGTCTACCTCCAGGAAAATGTAAATTACTCTTGCAGTGTATACAGAAACTGATAAATAATAATGCACACCTGAAATTACACAATGTTATAAACCATTATGTCCTCAATAAAACAATTGAAAAAAATGAAGCTTTTACTCATTGCAGTGTGATATATACCATCTGAACTTTTGCAATTTCCATGATCTTAAATGCAATAATCACAGAGGATATATTTTGTAAAATCAAAGAGACTATACACAGGAATGCTATGGTAAATGTTAACATGACTTTATGGGTTTTTCTTATCAAAAAGTCATTATATTCAGTGTAAGCCATTTATCCACAAAATTTTAATCAAGAATACATCTTTGACAATACTCAGTCACTCTCCATATTTGCTACCATCTGCCCATAAGAACTCTCCTTTACTAGCATGCCTGGGAGAATAACAGTCTGATTATTAACTGTTTGCATTGGAAAATGGAAAGAATACTTGATAGTGGGGAGGGGGAGGAGAAAGCAGTGGAAGAGTCCCCCATTCAGCCCTTCTTCACTGAGTCAATTACTTAGAGCACAGCGCACAGCCCAGTCTCAGGACTCAGTCCCCAGGAAACACCCAGGGCAGACATGTCCCACTCCCATGTCTTTCTGTGCCTGTCAGCACTTCCCAGGCAGCTCTCTGCCTCCAGCTGCCCTGCTGAAAAGATTTCCAACCCTCACAGCGCTCTCCTCCAGGAGACAATTCCTTCCTGACCACCCTGGCAGCCAGGCCCACCACCTTCCACTGCTCTGCACTCTTCTCTATTAAGGAAACCTTGGCAGCAGAGCTGCAGCAAGAAAGTGTTTTGCACAATGAACTCTAGTGCAAAAGGACATAATTCCTCCCACTTTCTCTCTCCAGGTGCAGACTCTGTGCATTTAAGGACCTAATGAGTGACTGGGAGCTGGTAAAATCATGACAAGCTCATGCCTAGTAACCTCACCCAGAGCTAAAGTGGTCTTCAGGGAGCGCAGACTGAACTCAAGGGCATTCGTCCTCAACCCTCCTCTAAGGCTCCCCTTCTGGCCTCTCCTTACCTTCCTCCCACTCTCCTTAACACCCAATCTCCATGCTGCACATGCACACCCAAGATTCTGCCTTTGTCTGAAACTACCAAGAAGTTGATGGATGACTGGGCTCTTGGCTAGTGTCTTTCAGGTGAGACCAGCAGTAGGCATTGTTTTCTTTTTTTAAAGTATGCTTTTTGGTGAGGAACATTGGCCCTGAGCTGACATCTGTGGCCAATCTTCCTCTTTCTGTTTTGCCTCCCCATAGTCCCAGTACATAGTTGTTTAGCTTAGCTGTAGGTCCTTCTAGTCCTTCTACGTGGGATGCTGCCACAGTGTGGCTTGATGAGCAGTGTGTAGTTCTACGCCCAAGATACAAACTGGTGAACCCCGGGCAGCAAAAGAGGAGCCTGTGAACTTAAACATTAGACCACGGGGCAGACCGCAAGGGCACTTCTGCATGAATATGGAAAAAGGGTTCAGGCTTCAAACAGCAAAAGACTAAAAGGGAAAGGATTGGGTCAAGTGATGATATTTTAGGAAGTAGGCTGATGCTAATCACACATGTAAGGCATTGTGGGGTGATATTCAGGCTCTTTGACCACCCAGAATTCAACCAGGGTAGGGAACATCACTTCTGACTCAGGCCAGAATTCCCCCACAGCCCTATTCATTCCTTCTCACAGCACAGTATTCACTAATGGTAAAAGTTGTCAGTCTGACTCAGCAACTGCCTTAGAATGTTGTTCTCACAATACCTTCAGCTGTTGCAGAGAGCCCCAGCCAGGCTATCTCCGCGACCCATCCTTGTCTCCAGTCCAACCCGGGTATTTGTTGAACCCCAGCACTATTGTTGGAAACAATTCACTGAAAGAACAGAAATGAAATCTTCTCCAAAGGGCAATAGTGGACCTCTACCTTTCATGGCCTGCTCACTTGTAACCAGGACTCTGATCAAGCATTAGGATGGCACATGATTCTGGTGGAGGGAAAACTGAAAATGGGGGATATAACTTTCCATTCTCCAAAGCTAAGTGTGGTTCTGTATCTCAAGAGCTGCTGTCTGGATCAAAAACAGAAGAGCTTACTAATAATGTCCTAGGTGTCACCTTCACCTTGTCCCACTACTGCTGAGCCACTCAGTTGTACCAGGGTAGACACCCAGAACCTACAGATCCATAGAATGTTGTCTCACCTTTGTGCCCAAAGCTCTAGTGGAGACTGGCTCCCGCCCAGGCCTCTCTTCCCCGTTTCCCCATCTCACTCTGAGGTCCCTACTTTGTATCTGCCCTCATTATTCTGAGAGCTAAATGCCTTCGGAAGATAAAGCCTGGCAGGACTTCAGATGTGGACATCTCCCACACACAGTCAAACCAAAGTAAATTTGTGTATTATTCACTCCTGCATCAAACAAACTTTTATGGGTATTTCGGATGTGTCTGACTCAAGACGGAAGAGAAAGATACTAGGGTATTCTGCCTGATCAGCTCAAAAGATTCAGGTCTTATGGACTAGCCTCATCCTGGAAAGGAGCAGGACACAAGTGTCTGAGATGCTCAGGGACAAAGAAGTAACCAGCATAGGCAAAAGAAAGTGTTTTCCAGGTCTTCTGGACGGTCTAGCCCAAGGACCCAAGCTTTCCACCTAAGACATATCTGAAGCATGCTTGATACAGACTAGAGCTGAGCAACTCATCACATTAGGAAGAACCTGAGAACTAAGGAAGCAGCCAGGCCATGCTATGTGGCCACCATGCTGCCAACAGAAGCCAGGAGCCCCAACTCAGTGTGTAGCAGTCCTGACAATGAGCTCCTTTCCCCACCATGTCCACCTCCACAAACTGTACAGGTCTGGTAACCAGAACTGTCCTCTGGTGCCTAGAATTCTCCTCAGAGCCTAAGACCAGGACCTCCTAGACTCAGCCTCAAGTTGAGCTTTCTCACACCTCATGCCAAGCTAACCTGTCAGTCGTGAAGGAGATCAGACTTGTGGCGGAAGATCTCACCCTCCACCCTACTGAGCAGCTACAGTGAGGATCAGGACTAGGGATGTTGTTTCTGGAGGTAATGCCGCTTATATTCCTACTTCTCGGGACAGTGGGTTTTGTAGAAAGAGCAGAGAAGCAGAGCCCAGATGGAGACAGTCACTCTTCACTGAGGCTGTTCTTTCCTTGGAAACAAGAACGGAAGCCCTTACGAGGCTTCAAGCACCCTCAGTTGTCCCTGACAACATCAATACCCCATTCAGATAAAGAATTGTCCTTCTCGTCTCTCTCTTTCTCTTCCAAAATATCCCAGAGTGTGGAGATCCAGGCCTCTCTGTCCAACCTGAACACATTCATGAGAAGTTGGGAGGACTCTCCACTTCCTCCTGGTGGTCGGGGGCAGAAGGATGAGTTCAGGCAAACTTTGTGCCATGCCTTGCTCCCTCCCCAGCTCTTCTTCTGTACTGTCTACTTTCCTTCAAATCTCTGCTGGCTTAGAGTTGGCCTACTGCCTAAAAAGGTCTAATTGATAAATAAGGAGTAAGGCTTAAGAAGAGAACATGCTCAGCACTCTTGTATTTACATAAGAATCTCTTGCAAATTTGTGAAGACAAGAAGTAGAATGGTGATTTCCCGAGACTAAGGGGATAGGGGAAAGGGAAGTTACTGTTTAATGGGTTCAGAGTTTCCATCTGGGAAGAAAAAAGTTCTGGAGATGGATAGCCATGATGGTTGCACACAATGTGAATATACTTAATGTCACTGAACTGTACACATACTCATGGTTAATAGCTACACTTTATGTTATGTATATTTTACCACAATTTAAAAAGTAATAGTGAAAAAGAATCTCCTGTAAGACAAAAAGGAGCAAAGCTCTGTTTGTAGAAGAAGCTATTTGGAGAAAGTGGGCAGAGGCCTCCTCTGCACATGCATGGCATTGTTAGAGTTTCATTTTCCTCTGAGCTCCCTGGGTTCTAGGTCAAGACGAAGAGGCGTCGTGTCTGGGTGATGTCACAGAATCAGAAGCATCTCCCTCCCAGCATTTCTCCCCTCTAACATGACATAGAAGCAGCAGCTATGGGGAAAATTAGCCATAGGTGCTGTCTGAAGAGAGGGCTGGGCTGGAAATGAGACCATGAGACTGTCGACGAAAATAATCCATAACCAATCTATAAATGAAAATTTGGGAGAGTTTATTCTGAGCTAAAATGTGAGGACCATGCCCCGGGCCCTTTCTTCCCGAAGGATGAAAGGGCACCGAAGAAGTGGGGTGCACAGAGTGGTTATAAACCCCCAAAAAGGATGTTTCACATATGATTGAACTGTCCCTTTTACCACAGTCATGAGACTGCTCTGTCAGCACAGCAATTGATGGACACAGCAGGTAGGTCTGCTGTCTCAGTGGACACAGCAGGGTGGCAGGTCTGTTGTCTCGAGCTGGGTGGTCACAGGTGAGCTGGGTGTTCAAAGGCGAGTACAGCAATCAGTTCCTAGCATAAGGAAAGATGCTTAACCTTAAGGAAAGGCCAGTGCGGGGGGAGGTTGCACCTTTATCTTAAGGCCACTTGTTCTTGCCATAGGAAATGTTTAAAGCAGATATACAACGTGTGCTCAACAGCCACAGTCAGGCCCTTTTGGAAAAAACAAAGTCAGGCTGAATTAGCTTTACACCAATGGCTTCCTCATATACTCCAATATATCCTGTCGCTTGCCATTTCTACTTGTCAGATCTAGGGTAGAAGGGAAGGAGGAATGGGGGGAAATGTTACCCATTTTTCTATGATCCTTTATCCTCCTTGGACTTCACTGAGTTTCTTGGGTGTGTCCATTAATAGTTTTGGTTTGTTTGGCGTTTTTTCCACCAAAATTGAGAAAGTTTCAGCCATTATTTCTTCCCATATCTTTTTCTTCTCCTTTCTCTCTCTCCTCTCCTTGTGGGACTCCCATGACACGTATATTGAATGCAGTGTCCCAAACATCTCTGACACTCTGTTCATTTCCCTTCTTCATTTTCTCTTTCTGTTCACTGAAAACTTCTAAAGCAATTACAAATTTAGTAATGAGAGCCTCAGGAGAGCAGCCAAGCTTCTCTCCAGATATGATGGCTAAGCACAGGCACAGGTGCCTTTTGTCCTGGGTCAGAGCAGCAGAGTCATGATCAGCTGGGTATGGGTCAGATGAGACAGGGGGCAAAGAGGGGCAGAAGGAGAGAAGAAAGGAGCAAGTGCCTGCTGATATGATCTGGATGCACAGGTCAGGCTGAGAGAATGGGGCTCTGAGTCATTTGTAGGGTGGATGTGTTGCCCCAAATAGTGTGCCAATAGCTCAGAGGAAAGTTATGTATAAGAAAATTGTGCTAGAACAGCCAAATGTACATGAAACTGCCACCACCAAATAGCACAAGGATGTCAAGAGTGGGTTTGGATATTTTAACTGTTGTCCAAATTGTTCATTTTCCTTTTCTCATGTTAAGGAGATGCAATCACCAACCATCCTGAACCAGACCAAACCACACCAGAGAGCTATGCCTGTGACCTTTGCCTTATTTTTAACGCTAAGAGCCCTCCAGGAGGGGCTTAGGCCTTATCACCAAAACCTGCAGTGTGTGTGGAAGCATGTTTTCCATGTGACCCAGCAGAAGAGAATACCCACCTCTCCCTTTTGAATATTCATTCCCTGGCTGAAATGCATGCTCCTGCTTCCCTGTTTTCGGGGACCCCATGACTTGGGAAATGATTCCCCATGGTCTCTTATTTAATATACATTGTAACACAACTACTTCTGGTGAAGAGTCTAATTTAACTTGCCAGGAGGGAACATTCTTCAGTTTTGGTAATGAAATCAGCTACGGAAATTGTGAAAACTCTCATGGTTTTAAGTGATGAAATGCACTCAAATGACAAACACCTGCTTTGGGCAAAAATTATATTCTATCATCTCTGATTTTCTAGACTTCCAAAACTTCATAGACATTACTTAATAGGCACTTCATAACCCAATGGGTTAACAAACATTTGATTAATAAATCACGACAACATTGTTGAACATACTTTTGGATTCCAAATCAGGGCTGGGGAGGAGGCATCAGTCATCAGAGGCAGGAGAACAGTGATGTCCCCTGTAAGCAACAACCATGTCTGGGACAGACAATATAAATGAGAAGTCACGTGACATGTTCCACCGTCTGGGCAATGACTGATCCAACAGATGCAAAAGCAGCATGAGCATTATGCCCAGTTAGATATAAGACTTCAGAAGTCTTCTGATGTCTATATTAAATTATATTGTTAGTAGCATGATGCCTGGTGACTTCTTCTATCCAAAAGCTGACAGCCCTCCAGCTCCTGTGTGAAGAGAACTCTGAGAGCAATGATGCCAGGTTCCTCATCAGGGACAGGGAGCCTTGGGGGCAGAATCTTTGACTCCATCACCTTCTTCACTGTCACAAAAGATTACGTATCCCAGGTGGGACAAGAATGACCAGAGAAACTCAGAATGAGAGGCAAAGCTTTGTTTCTCCCCTTTCAGTCTCTACCTGCATGTCCAAAACTACTTTAACACTGGGTCTTTTAAAACTTTGAAATATCAAGAAGTTGAGAACAACATTAGCTTTATCGGGGCAACCTGGGACCACAGAGTGAACTCACGTGCATTTCTCTGTCAAATCCTCCTCTCAAACTCTCCTACTCTGTCATTGCCTTCTCTTCCTAGCGCTCTCATCAGCCTTCCATCAGCACTTCATCCCCAACCCCTGCTTTCACCCCACCTCAACAGTTTGCAGCTGCCTAAAACTACCAAGAAGCTGAGGGAAGACTTGGCTCTTGGCTGGGGTGCTTTAGGAGAGACCAGTGCTGGTACTTTGGCATTTATACCAAAAATAAAAATAAAACCTCTTGGGCCAGCAAAAAGATGGAGCTCTGCAAAGATTAGGATTGCATAGATTCATGCTACTTTAGGAAGTAGACAGTTTCCTAATCTCAAATTCAAGGCATACTGGGGCCTTATTCGTGTTCTTGGAGGATCTCACTTAGGGAAAGGGGACACCATGTCTGGCTAATGCCAGATCCCCCCAAAGTACCTTCTCCATTCCAAGTGTCCAGTACTTTCTAGGTGAACGTGGTCATGTGATCAACAGCCTAAGAATGTGGTTCTTGCAAAACCATCACCACACAAACCCCTCTCTCTAAGGGGAAGAGCAATCTTATGAAAGCTCTAATCTTGGGAATCTACAGAGCTGGGAGGAAATTGGTGGTCACTGAGCCGGCTCCTTCTTGCTTCACCTCTACAATTGAAAAGCCTGGGAGGAAAAAGCACGTACAACTTCAGTCCTGATCAGCCTGTTAAAGAAGATGCTTCTGAAAGCCAGTTAGGAGTGACATCAGCAAAACGGTAGGGTGACCTGACCCGGGACTCTCTTCCCTCCAAACTACAACCAAAGAAGCTGAACAACTGAATTTCAACCAATATCCCTAATACAGAGACTGTCAGAGACCTACAGCAGCAAGACAACAGAAGACGGAGAGGCTGCAGCTGGCCTTGGAGGAGCTGTAACAGGGTAAGAGAGAACTTCACTCCCTCTCCTAGAGACTGGGATAGCTGCTGCAGGTGAGGGGCCATGCATCTGGGGATTCTCCAGGACTCCCACCACTGATGCAGTGGAAACCCACTGACGGGGGAAAGCTTCCGTGTGAGGGGACCCCATCAAGCAGGGCCCCAGGAGACCAGAGAACGAGAGCTGATTGGAATCCAGATCGGCACGTGAGAGAAAGTGCCCCTCCTCCCCCAACCCTCACTGCATGCCCGCCATAGGGACTGAAGTCGGAGGGCTCAGAAACTGTGGCTCTCGACCCCCATCTAGTGGCGACAGGCTGTAACTGCAACCGAATACTACCATCGTGCAAAAACCGCTCCTATACCTTTCAGCAATTTATAAAAGCTCCAGACCAGAAGGAAAACAATAAAAGCACAGAATTAAGTCCTGAGGACTTGGAAGTAGGTAAACTAAGTGAAAATGAGTTCAGAGTAGCTATCATCCAAAAACTCAATGAGGTAAAGGGAAATATAGGGAAACAAGTCAACAAGTTCTGGAGTTACTTCACCAAAGCGATTGACACTTTAAAGAAGAATCAATCAGAAATACTAGAGATGAAAAATACAATGGATCAGATAAAACAGAATACAGATTCCCTGAATGCCCGTGTAGATACCATAGAGGAGCAAATTAGCATAATCGAAGATAGACAGGCTGAATGGCTCCAGACAGCGGGAGAAGGAGAACTAAGGATTAAAAAGAATGAGGAAAATATCAGAGAAATAGCGGATCCAATGAGGGGAACCAATTTAAGAATCATCAGAATTCCTGAGGGCGTGGAAAATGAAAATGGAGCAGAAAGTGTGCTAAATAAAATTATAGAAGAGAACTTCCGAAATCTAGGGATTGAGGGAGAAATGTGTGTGGAGGAAGCTTTCAGATCTCCTAGATTTGTCAATGTAAAAAGACCTACTGCAAGGCATATAGTAGTAAAAATGGAAAAAATGAATGACAAAGAAAGAATACTCAGGGCAGCAAGACAGAAGAAAATAACCTACAAAGGAACTCCTATCAGACTTCCAGCAGATTTCTCTTCAGAAACCTCACAGGCTAGGAGAGAATGGAGTGACATATTCAAAACTTTAAAAGATAAAAATCTTCAGCCAAGAATTCTCTATCCAGTAAAAATATCCTTCAGATATGAGGGAGAAATTAAATCTTTCCCAGACAAACAAAAGTTAAGGGAATTTGTAACCAAAAGTCCTCCACTACGAGAAATCCTCAAGAAGGCTCTCTTACCTGAAAAAAGAAGAAAAGGCAGAAAGCAGTCACAAACCATAGAGTAGGGAAACAAATAGATAGAACCAGAATAGGATAGCAAATATTCAACTATAGCATTAGAATAAAGGTAAGGAAACCACCAAAGCAAAGATGATGTTATCACTCTAACTACAAACTCATAACACGAGTTGGAATAAGAGATGAAAATAATAATTTAGGAGGGGAAGAGCAAAGGGACTAAATCAGTCTAGGCCAAGTAAGTAAGAGACCATGAGAGAATGGACTATATTATACATGAGATTCTAAATACAAACTTCAGGGTAGCCACTAAACTAAAAAACAGAACAGAGCCACAAAACATAAATAAGGAAAAATCTAAGAAAACCAGCATAAGAAATTGCAGAAGTCAAAGGGTAGGCTAAAACACACAGAACGAGAAACAAAGGTAAGGCAGGAAAACCAGATAACGAGTGACAGAATGACAGCATTAAGCCCTCATGCATCAATAATCATCCTCAATTTAAACGGATTGAACTTGACAGTAAAAAGACACAGAGTGGCAAAATGGATAAAAGAACAAGATCCAACAATTTGTTGCCTCCAGGAAACACACCTCGGCTCCAAGGACAGACACAGGCTCAGAGTGAAAGGGTGGAAGACAATACTTCAAGCTAATAGCAAGCAAAAGAAAGCATGTGTCACAATACTTATATCAGACAAAATGGATTTAAAAATAAGGCAGGTAAAGAGAGGCACAGAGGGACAATATATAATCATCAAAGGGACACTTCATCAAGAAGAAATAACGCTTATAAATATCTATGCACCCAACACAGGAGCAGCAAAGTTCATAAAGCAACTATTAACAGACCTAAAGGAAGATGTTAAAAACAACACAATAATAGTAGGGGACCTCAATACCACACTCACATCAGTGGACAGATCACCCAGACAGAAAATCAAAAAGGAAATAGTGGAGCTAAACAAAAAGCTAAAACAATTGGACTTAATAGACATATATAGAACACTTCAACCAAAAACAACAGAACACACATTCTTCTCAAGTGCACATGGAACATTCTCAAGGATAGACCATATGTTGGGAAACAAGGCAAGCCTCTACAAATATAAAAAAAATTGAAATAATAACAAGTATCTTCTCCGATCATAATGCTATAAGGCTAGAAATTAATTACAAGCCAAAAGCTGAGAAAAGCACAAAGATGTGGAGACTAAACAATATGCTATTGAACAAGCAATGGAGCACTGAAGAAATTAAAGAAGAAATCAAAAAATACCTGGAGACAAATGAAAATGATAACATGCCACACCAACTCATATGGGATACAGCAAAAGCTGTTTTAAGGGGAAAATTCATTGCAATATAGACACATCTTAACAAACAAGAAAAATCCCAAATAAGCAATCTTAAACTACACCTAACCGAATTAGAGAAAGAGGAACAAACAAAGCCCAAAGTCAGCAGAAGGAGAGAAATAATAAAAATCAGAGCAGAAATAAATGCTGTTGAAATGAAAAAGGCAGTAGAAAGGATCAATGAAACAAAGAACTGGTTCTTTGAGAAGATAAATAAAATTGACAAAGCCCTAGCCAGACTTATAAAGAAAAAAAGGGAGAAAGCTCAAATAAACAAAATCAGAAATGAAAGAGGAGAAATAACAACAGACTCAGCAGAAGTACAACAGATTATAAGAGAATACTATGAAAAACTATATTCAAAAAAAAAATGGATAACCTAGAGGAAATGGATAAATTTTTAGTCTCCTACAATCTCCCAAAGCTCACTCAAGAAGAAGCAGACAATTTGAACAGACCAATCGCAAGGAAAGAGATTGAAACAGAAATAAAAATCATCCCAAAGAATAAAACCCCAGGACCAGATACCTTTCCTGGGGAATTCTACCAAACTTTCAGAGAGGATTAACTACCTATCCTTTTCAAGCTATTCCAAAAAATTAGGGAGGATGGAACACTTCATAACACATTCTACGAGGCCAACATCACACTAATACCAAAGCCTGACAAGCACACCACGAAAAAAGAGAACTACAGGTCAATATCACTGATGAACATAGATGCAAAAATTCTAAACAAAATTTTGGCAACCAGAATTCAGCAATTCGTCAAATGGATCATACATTGTGATCAAGTGGGATTCATACCAGGGACACAGGTATGGTTCAACATCTACAAATCAATGAACTTGATACACCACATCAACAAACAGAAAAATAAAAACCACACGATCATCTCAATAGATGCAGAGAAAGCATTTGACAAGATCCAACAGCCATTTATGATAAAAAATGGGCATAGAAGGGAACTACCTCAACATAATAAAGGCCATATATGACAAACCCACAGCCAACATCATACTCAAAGGGTAAAAACTGAGCACCATCCCCCCGAAAACAGGAATGAGAAAAGGATGCCCTGTATCACCACTCTTATTCAACATAGTACTGGAGGTCCTGGCCAGAGCAATCAGGCAAGAAAAAGGAATAAAAGGAATCCAAATAGGGAGGGAAGAAGTGAAACTCTCGCTGTTTGCAGATGACATGATCTTATATATAGAAAACCCCAAAGAATCCATTGGAAAACTTTTAGAAGTAATCAACAACTACAGCAAAGTTGCAGGGTATAAAATCAATTTGCATAAATCAGTAGCATTTCTATATTCTAATAATGAACTAACAGAAAAAGAACTCAAGAACACAATACCATTCAAAATCGCTACAAAAAGAATAAAATACCTCGGGGTGAATTTAACTAAGGAAGTGAAAGACCTATACAATGAAAATTACAAGGTCTTTCTGAAAGAATTGGATGATGACATAAAGAGATGGAAAGACATTCCATGTACATGGATTGGAAGAATAAACATAGTTAAAATGTCCATTCTACCTAAAGCGATCTACAGATTCAACGCTATCCCAATCAGAATCCCAATGACATTCTTTACAGAATTAGAACAAAGAATCCTAAACTTCGTATAGGGCAACGAAAGACCCCTAATTGCTAAAGCAATCCTGAGAAAAAAGAACACAGCTGAAGGCATCACAATCCCTGACTTCAAAACATACTACAAAGCTACAGTAATCAAATCGGCATGGTACTGGTACAAAAACAGGTGCTCAGATCAATGGAACAGAACTGAAAGCCCAGAAATAAAACCACACATCTATGGACAGCTTATCTTCAACAAATGAGCTGAGGGCATACAATGGAGAAAAGAAAGTCTTTTCAACAAATGGTGCTGGGAAAACTGGACAGCCACACGTAAAAGAATGAAAATTGACCACTCTTTCTCACCATTCACCAAAATAAACTCAAAATGGATCAAAGACCTAAAGGTGAGACCTGAAACCATAAGGCTTCTGGAAGAAAATGTAGGCAGTATACTCTTTGACATCAGTATTAAAATGATCTTTTCAGACACCATGTCTTCTCAGAGAAGGGAAACAACAGAAAGAATAAACGAATGGGACTTCATCAGACTAAAGAGGTTCTTCAAGACAAATGAAAACAGGTTCGAAACAGAAAAACAACCCACTAACTGGGAAAAAATATTTGCAAGTCATATATCTGACAAAGGCTTAATATCCATAATATATAAAGAACTCGCACAACTCAACAACAAAAAATCAAGCAACCCAATCAAAAAATGGGCTGGAGACATGAACAGACATGTCTCCAAAGAAGATATATGGATGGCCAATAGGCACATGAAAAGATGTTCATCATCACTGATCATCAGGGAAATGCAAATCAAAACTACACTAAGATATCATCTTACACCCGTTAGAATGACAAAAATATCTAAAACTAATAGTAACAAATGTTGGAGGGGTTGTGGAGAAAAAGGAACCCTCGTACACTGCTGGTGGGAATGCAAACTGGTGCAGCCACTATGCAAAACAGTATGGAGATTCCTCAAAAAATTGAAAATAAAACTACCATACAATCCAGCTATTCCACTACTGGGTATCTATCCAAAGAGCTTGAAGTCAGCAATTCCAAAAGTCCTATGCACCCCTATGTTCATTGCAGCATTATTTACAATAGCCAAGACATGGAAGCAATCTAAGTGAACATCAACAGATGATTGGATAAAGAAGATGTGATATATATATACACAATGGAATACTACTCAGCCATAAAACAGAACAAAATTGTCCCATTTGCAACAACATGGATGGACCTTGAGGGAATTATGTTAAGTGAAATAAGCCAGTTAGAGAAGGGCAATCTCTGTATGAATCCGCTCATATGAGGAATTTAAAAATGTAGACAAAAAGAACAAATTAGTGGCTACCAGGGGAAAGATGGTGTGGGGGGTGGGCACAAAGGGTGAAGGGGTGCACCTACAACACGACTGACAAACAATAATGTACAACTGAAATTTCACAAGATTGTAACCTATCATTAACTCGATAGAAATTAAAAAAAAAAAAAAAAAAAAAAAAACGAGGATGCTGCTGCTTCTGTTCTTATTGGCCATCTCCTACCCTCCAGGGCTGGAGGAGCTAAGTGCCCCTGTAGACCCACAGAGGCCTGGCTTATTCCACCAGAGGCTTCCACAGTGTCCCAATGAGGCTGTCCTTATGATCCTTCCTTCCCTCAGTCCATTCCCAGAAATTTGCTGATCCCCAGATCTGTCACTAGATCTGCAGTGTGGAGAAATTACACAAAAGAAATCCACTCCCAAAGAGACCTGGTGGGTCTTCTCACTTCCAAGGGTCAAATTCTTGTCTGCTTGAAAATGGCCTATTATTAGGATATCACATGATTCTGGAGGAAGGGAAAGCTAGAATAAGCACTATAATTCCCATTCTCTAAAGCTACGCGTGGTTGTCTATCCCAGGAGCTATTGTCAGGATAAGCATAGAAGAGCCAGCTACGACTCAGTTTGCTAAGTGTCACCTTCACCATGTCCCCATTCTACATAGCCACTCAGCTCTACCAGAGCAGATATCCAGAACCTAATTGAGCCATCCGAGTGTTGCCTTACCAGTGCTCCCATGACCCTAGTGGAGTCTGGCTCCCACCCAGCCACTCCAGCCCATTTCCCCATCTCACTGTCATTTCCCATCCTTTGTATTCTGCCCTCTGTGTACCAGAGAAATATAAACTGTACTGGAGTTCAGATTTCATTAAAACCTCTCCTCTCAGGCTGCTGACCAAAGCAGATTTGAGGACTAGACATTCATGTACCTCGTGAGCATTTCTGGGGTATGGTCTATGTGCCTGACCCAGGATGGGGGAGAAAGAAGCAAGAGAATTCAGCTCCATGAGCACAAAAAGTTCAGGTCAGACTAGACCCATCCTGGAAGTAAACAGGACACAGGAGTCTGAGAAGCTTGGGGACAAAGAAGCAACCAGGGTCAAAGAGAGCAAGTAATTTCCAGGTCTTCTAGGAGAGTCTTCTTAACAAGTATATGAAGCATGTTTGCTCCAGAACAAGGGCTGAGCTCCTCATCTCTACGGGAGGAAACGGAGAACTAAGCCAGGAAACAAGTCCTGCTGCAAGCCCGCCAGCTGCCCTCTAAAGCCTGCAGCCCCCTCTCATTGTGCTGGGTCCCAGAGGACACTACAACCACCCCAGCCTCGACCATCCCATGGGTTTAGGCCACCAGCAAGTGCCCATTCCCTTCTTTCCACGAACACACAGAGTTAAGGCAACTTTCTCTTTCAGGGAAGGTCAGATGGGGCAGAGGCCAGAGCTCACTTCCGGCCCCACATGGCGTCTGTCCTTTCCTACAATGACAAAGAAAGCCGGGGCAGACATGGGGGCTTCCTGATATGAGACAAGTTCATACTGAAAGCAGCTAACTGTAGTGGAAGATGAGGATTACAAATGGGTCCTTGTCTTCCGGGGAGCCCTGGTACCATCCCACGACCCGTAACTGAGGAAGGTCACTGAGCACACAGAGCCAATGACCAATCAGAGGAGCAATCTGATCTGCTCAGACCAGGACACAGTGACTGTGGGATACACGGGTGGAGCATGTGGACCGAGGCCTGGGTGACAGACAGGCTGCTGAAGAACCAGGCTGGGTCACTGCCACAGAGCACAGAAAGGTGACACTGTCCACTTTTCCTCCCTATCTGACTCAGCTGCAGGTGTGCCTTAGGCTGGAACCTTAACCTGCCTTTCAGAGACTATGCTGTAGCTCCTGTGGCTGACCCAATCCACCTTTTCTTTACAGAGAAATAAGTGTCATCCTGGGTGCTCACAATATCAGAAAAGTGAAAAACAGCCACCATGTCATTCCTGTGCTCAAATCTTCCTCACAAGGATTATAACGATAATTCAAAGGTCAACTATATCATGCTACTGAAGGTACCATCTTGCTGATTTCAGGTGAAACTGCACAGGTCACAAAGGACCAGGCAGCTCACTCAGGGTCTCAGTCCCCTCCTCTCTTCCAACCTGTCTGTTCTATTGGGTCAATGTAATAGAAGGGGGCTTGGGAGACTCCAGGCAGGGGATACAGGCAACCTCACCCCTGGATCTGAGACCAGCAGGTGGGGGGGACCTGAACTGCCATCTCTCACCTTTCTGACCAGCTGCAAAACAAGGCTCAACTCAAGCCAGCTGTGAAGACCATCGCCCTGCCGCAGAGCCAGGACTGGGTGGGACCTGGGCAGGTGTACAATGTGGCAGGCTGGGGACAACTGGCAAGTGGCAAAAAGGCAAACACAGTCCAGGAGGTGGATCCAGAAGCACAGAATGAGCAGAAGTGCAAGGACTTGTTCAAAAACTACAACTAGTCCATCCAGCAGTGTGTGGGGAACCCTAAGCACAAGAACACCGGTGCAAGTGTAAGGAGACAAGGATCTTCCAACCCTTGCCCCAGGGACACAGTGATGCTGGGGTGACACAGCCATGTCTTCTCCCACCTAACAACCAATGGTTGACCTGAGTCCAGTCTTAGGTGGAAGCATGCTGTTCCCAGCATATGCAGCCCAGGCATCTCCCTCCAGCCAATCTCTTCACCTGTGTCCATGGTACAAGAAGAGCAGGGCCTGGGACTGGGTTGAGCATGAGAGAGGACACAGCCAGGACACAGGCTCATGGGGTGAGTAGGTCACAGAGGATCTACCTACCCCCCTGACACTCAGAGCCCAGGTGAATGGTAATCAATCAGCTACTACACATCTGAACAGCTGGGCCCTGAGAGAGGGGCAGGAGAGCAGCAGGGAGAAAACGATGCTGAGAAGGGGAGCCAGAGGGCTCTGACTGAGACTTCTCCCTTCTCTGTGCACAGGGGGACGCCAGGGGCCCCTCATGTATAACAATGTGGCCCAGGGTGTAATCTCCTTTGGAAAAAACAATGGGAAATCTCCATTTGTCTTCATCAGCATCTCAAGCTATCTGTCCTCCATAAAAAGAACAATACTTCAGGTCACAGGGCCCAGACTCAGGTGCCCCCAGGATTGATCTGGACTGGATTGGATGGGACATGATTCTTCTTCCCTGGGGTCGAGGCCAGAACTGCCCTGGGCAGAGTAGGGTGGAGGGGAGGCTGCCAGGGACTTCATAAAGTTCCGTCTCTAGAATGGAAATCGTTGATTCCTCCTTTATTCATCAAAATAGCCTATAGCCTACTGGGTAAATTTTTCTTCTATTTTTCAACAATCTCTAAATCTTCTATATAAGAATGGATTCAGAAAAGTAACCTCATTTTTAAAACATCCAGCTTGGAGAAGGCCAAACTGGAAAGAATTGGTCTGCTGAATGGTTGCCATTGATGCATGTGCTTCAACTACGGGAAAATGTTTACTGGGTAGAAAAGCAATACATGTTCATCATAGAAAGACAGGAAAAGGCAGACATAGCAATAAAAACATTAGAATTCCCAATAATGCCACCACCCAGAGGTCATCATCATTAATGCTTAAGCAGGTTGCCTCCCCCTCTTTTGCTGTGTCTCGATAAGTTGCTGTTGCTTTAACAGAACTGGGATGGGGCTGTTTAGAACTCCTAATGCCTTCCTTTCCACTACTCTGTCATCTGTCATCACACTGGTGAGAGTGTTTGCAAATGTTTATGACTCTTGGGCCCATGGACATGATAGCCATGGTTCACTGGACCCTGGGCAGAGAACACTTAGTGGATAGTAATTATTAGGATGATCAGCATCCAATTCCCCATCACCTGCCTTCCTTTAGTAACCAGCCTTCCTTTAGGAGAACCCTCTCCCCAAAAAACAGGCACCACAATTTGGGTGGAGCAGTCCCCACCTCAGGCCTAGGGGTGCTAAACGACCCAAGAATGAACCAATCAGGCCACTCAACTCCAATGGACCTGCTGATGGTCTGCTTTGGTCCAATGAATATCAAGTCCAGGACTTTTGTTCAAAATTGTGAGATAAGAGAAGCTCTCTTGGTCACAGAATGTAAGGATGTAAAGAGTGAATTCTAAATATTCCAAAAATACGAGGCTGCAATGGTGGTCAGAGAAGAAGTGGGGTTACCATTTGGGATGTTTGGGTGTGTCCAGCTCTACATGCTCCTAAGGCAGGTCCAGTCTCTATCTCCCACCACCAAGTGGAGGCCCCACCACAGACCTTACCAGCCTGTACACTAACCATTGATTTTCAGTCTACTCCAGCCGACTGCTGTCTTCTCAAGGGCAGGAGCCATCTTGCCCATCTCCCTGGAGCTAGCTTGCTAAATAATTATTCATGACTTCTTCAGGATGGAAAAAGAGTCAATGGCTTAGAAATGGAGACATTCTAGATTCAGTCACTGAGGGGCTTCTGGGGTCCAGCTCCTCTGCTGGCTGTAGCACAGGCTTCACTTTCTTGTTCTTTCTTCTTGCTTTCACCTTGTGACTCATCACTGGGAGTGCAAGTGTGTTTGGTGACAGTGCTACTGTCACCTAACACAAGACTGAGAACTTTTACAAATCACTTTCCCCAATAACACAGGAAAACCAGAAGCACAGGCCTGGGAGGTCTGCGAGGCCCTGAGCCATACCCCTGCCTTCCACTCGGGGACCGTGTGTCTTGAAGGAAGAAACACCAACAGCTCTGACCTGAGCAGAACTTCAGGGAAGATGCAGCGACTCCTGCTCTGCTTGGCCTTTCTTCTGCCCCTCAAGGCTGGGACAGGTGAGTGACCATCCCCATTCCAGAGGCTCCAGCCCATCTCACACAACCCTTTGTACACCTGATCCTCCTGCCCAGTACATTCAGGGATTTTCCTCAATTTCAGCCCAAGAACTTTCTAGACCCCTGCTCCCATCCCAAGCAGAGACTAACAAGCCCAATGCTACATGGACACTTAACAAGGATGCCCAGAAGGGAGCGTGTTCACTGAAATATTTAGTGTGTGAGCCTCTCTCTTGTCACCTGGAAAGTGGATTCTTCATAGCAAGGCATTCAGCAGAGGATGCGATGCTACAAAAGGCAAGTAATTAAAATCCCTCCCTTCAACTCAGGAAAGGGCAGCTCAGACTAACCGACTGCAGTGGTGGGACCTGTCCCTGGACGAGCTCAAGAACTGGTTTCATTTCTCGGTGCCCTCACCCCCTCATCTCTGCCCAGGATGGGAGTCCAGGGTGCAGTAGATCTCAGAAGGGGGTGGAAGACTGCATGCAGGGATCCCCTGGTGCCTTACTTCTGTCACAGCCCTGGGCAGCCATTTACAGCCACACTTCCCCTTGCCTTCCCAAGCCCTCGGCTGTTCCACAAAGTTCCTCCCCCCATGCCATTGGCCTTCAATCCTACTAGCACAAAGCCCACCAAACCTCAGTTTAAAGCTAAGAGAAGGCCATTCATTCACGCAGGCAAACAATGTTCACCGAGATCCTAGGATGGGTTAGACTGTAGGACACGAGCATTTTATAAAATCAAACTGCATAAGCTCACGGACAGATTATGAGATATGGGCACCAGGTGGGATATTAGCAGAGGCTCAGAGGGGTCAGGAGACTCACTGAGACAGAGGGCATCAGGGGAGCCCTGTCCACAATCCCCTGGGCTCTACCATCGTGAAGACAGCTCTTATCTCCTCTATGCAAGGTCGGAAGTAGGATGGGGACAACAAGCACTGTCCTCCCTTTTCTCACAGGGCATTCTGAGGCTTGACATTCAGAAAAGGTTATTCTGCGGCAAGGAGAATCTGGGAGGACTCTCCCCTGTGTCTGCAGGGCACTGTAGACCCCACCCTCAATCACCACCTTCAGAAGCCTTCCCTCCTGACCACAGCCACTCCCAAAAAGCACATCGTCCAGTCTTCTCTTTCAGAGGACATCATCGGAGGGCACGAGGCCAGGCCCCATTCTCGCTCCTATATGGCTTTGCTTCACGTTGTGGAGGAGGAGAATGAAGGCAGGTGCGGTGGTGCCCTCGTGAGAAAGGAGTTTGTTTTGATGGCTGCTCACTGCCGGGGAAGGTGAGGGGCCGCAGACAACAGACGCCTCCTGAGACCCCTACAGGGACCCCTGTCTTCTGCCCAGTGGCTGCAGCCCGGGAGAGCTCCTCTGGCTCCTGGTAACTCAACCCCATGAGAGCTCATGAGAGGAGCCATCTGAGGGCATGACTGGGCCATGGAAAGTGAGAAACAGGACAGGGAAGCTTCGGGGTCAGAGGATCAGAGGTGAGTGCAAGTGGCTCAGTTGAGAAGAGAGACCACACTGGTCAACTAAAGCAGCTGTGGAGGATGAAAGCATGCCTTAGATCAAAAGGCAAACTCAGAGTATTTTCACAGTGTTGCCAGAGGGCAAGACAAGCTTCCAGTGTCCTTCCCTCAGTGTTGTTGAGAAGCACAGGGGACAGTCACTCAGCACCCAGAGCTCGTGTTGTCTCGGTCTTCCCTTGCTGCAGTCCTGCCCTGCCCTGGTTGTCACCCGCCCTTCAGGGCTCTAGGCCTGGATCTTCTGTGACTCCATGCCCCTCGCGTCCCCACTCTATTTTCTGGCAGTTCAATCCATGTGACCCTGGGGGCCTACAATATCCGCGAGCAGGAGAGGACCCAGAAGGTCCTCCCTGTGACAGAAGCCATCCTCCACCCACACTATAATCCTAAGAACTTCTCCAATGGCATCATGTTACTAAAGGTAAGGGAACCTCCCTACTGCTCTTGCTGTCCTGGGTCCAGATTGTTTCCCCTCCCACTGGGACCTGTCCCTTCCTTCCTTCCCATCCTGGCCACCTAACTAGTCCGAGTGGCTCAGGGGAGGGGGAAGTCAGTGCAGCCCCATTGCGGTGTCCAGGCCCAGGAGGCCAGTGGCTGAGCTGGACTTCCTTACCTCTTCCTATCAGCTGAAGAGAAAGGCCAAGCTGACTGCAGCTGTAGGGCCCCTCAGCCTGCCCAAGGGCACAGCCCAGGTGAGGCCTGGACAGGTGTGCAGCCTGGCCGGCTGGGGGGCAGGACTCAATGGGCATTTTAGCAAGCACTCTGCAGGAAGTGATGCTGACCGTGCAGAAGGATGAGGTGTGTGATTCCTGCTTCCCTGACTATTAAAGCGGGGCCAGGCAGACTCGTGTAGGAGACCCAAAGAAGACGAAGACCGACTCTGAGGTAATGTTTCCAGCATCGACCTAGACAGGCCCTGGGAGAGAGGAAATGGAGTGCTCTCGGGGGTGAGAGGGGTCATATCTTCATGCCTCAGCCTGAGAGGTGGGCTGCCTGGGTCCATGAATCCTGACTTTAGTTTTTTCCCTGGAGTAGATCAGGGGTGCAGGCTGAGGAAGGACCAGTCATCCCACAGCAGAGTTTTCACCAAAATTTCCCTGAGGATTGGAGAGAAAGCCTTGGCTTGGGTGGAGCTTCATGTAACAGGCAGAGCCAGGCTGGAGCCCTGGGATGAGGGAGGTGACAAGGCCCGCCCTGCTCTGATTTCACACGTGGCCCCCTAAGACTCTACTGACCCTAGGGGTGGTGAGAAGGGCAAGGCCATGAGGATGCAAGCTCAGTCTTTCCTCTCTCTGCTTCCAGGGGTCTCTGGGGGCCCCTTCGTCTGTGAAAATGTGGTCCAGGGCATTTCCTCCTATGGACCAGAGAGCGACACGCCTCCAGGAGTCTCCATGGAGGCGTCACCCTACCTGCCCTGGATAAAGAGAACAATGAAGTGCTGCTCATAGCAGGTGTGATGCTGACCTTCCTGTGTGCCTGACCATCTTTCCTGGGGCAGAGGCAGGACTCCCATGGGGCGGGCAGTGGGACTACAGGGCCATAACAGATGGATCTCTAGCGAGTGTGACTGAAGTCTCACTGACTCACTGAAACACTTTCAACACGCAACAGCATGCTCCAGGCAGCCCTCTGCTGTCAGTTGTGGGCTGGCCTTCCTCCTTTCTTTTCCATCCCTACTTCCCCCTAAACCTCATGCTGAATAGTTTCTCAGTTACACCTCTGTGGTGCTTAGCCCTGTGCAAAGGCTGAATCTGAAGGGTTCCCATTATAAAAGGACAAACTTCTTCCCCAAAATATATTCCTCCTTGGGACATAGAAAATTCCTTCCTTCTCTAATCCAATCACCATCACCACCCCAACAATTCAGCAGGAAAAGGAGCAGGGCAGTGAAAGGGGAGTAACTCCAAGGACCCGGGAGGCCAGGGCCCAGGCCGCGGGCACTGAGCTTCCTATTTCCAGTGTTACAGGCTCTTAACATCAGCCCTGATATCAGTTCCCCCACATTGAACCCAGAGTATATGGGGTTAAAACAAACCCACCACCCCCTTTCCTGCTTCTCTAGCTCCACTCATATGTAAATACCTGTTTCTTTAAACTTGGGCTCCTTGAGCTTTAGGACTAAATGGGAGTTACAAATTGTTAAAAGCCCAGGTGGCCTAAAGTTGGAGGCACACTAAAATTTAGCCAATTATGTGTCCTTGAAGTTTGCCAGGAAAGCTGCTGTCTCAAGAATATCAAGGAGCGGAGGCTTCCCAGACCTCAACTCCTAACTCCCGGGGCTCGAACCCGCCTCAAACAGGAAGACAGGACAACAGCGAAGGACGCCCACCTGCCATTCTCCTATCTCACCATCCCCCCTGCCTCTCAATGCCAAAAGCAGGCTGGTGGAAAAGCACCAAGCTGCACAAGCTACAGGGTCCCCCTCCCCTTCCCAAAACCCCAAATGAAAATCCCTACCCATTCCTCATCGGGAAGCTAGCAATTTTCGAGGCATGAGCCCTCACTTTGCTCCCTGTGCCTGGCATAGTAAAAACCTTTCCTCTTCCACTCAAGTCTCTCTTCTCGTTATTTGGATTGGCATCAGGTTCAGGGACCGAACTTTCGGTTACACCAGGACCTCTCTCTGCTGTGGGGGCAGCTTCTCCCACAGCCAGGACCACCTGCAGCTTTACACACTCAAATGCTCCCTAGATGGCCCCTAGCCTCACTCTGGTCCCATTTCCTGCCCCACAACTTGCCAAGCACTGAGCTCATTCTACCTTCCTCCTGGCTGACCATCCCACACCAGCCCCTGTTTTCCATCTGACTGCCCTGCCCACCAGCTCCTTTCCCTCCAGCCCACCCTGTTTTGCGCCAGCCTCTCTCTCATCTCCTTAACAGAGTTCCCAAAGCCCCTTGTGAATTCTCCTCTATAACTTGCCCTTGTCATAACACAACCACCAGCCCACCTGATGCCTATCAGAGACCCGGTCCCCACTTCCCATCTGAGCAGAGACAGTTCAGGTCCTCTATGCAGCCCAGCATCCCCGGGCCTTCTGCCATCATGGCCTGTGGAGTCACTCCAAAAGCCTCAGGCCCTGGCAGACTGTCCTGGCTCCTCCTGCTGACAACCTGAGTTTTTGTGCCAGGCCCATAACAGGCTCTGTCCCTGATACTGGGAAACTTACAGTGAGGGGAAATTTCCTCTAAACTCCCCTGGTGACTCCCCTTTCCCCAGGCCAGCCAGTTTGGCCAATGGATCAGTGTTTGGAATCCTCAAGACATCTTGCCTTGAAAATAATTAAATTCTCTGTATTCTATCTCAGTTGCACATTAGAGTTTCCCATGGGTGATCTTGTTTGATTCCAAAAGGGCAGTGTGAAAATGAAGAGACTTCGAGAACCACAGGTCCTGAGGTTCCCAGTGTGTGCTCAGTGGAGTCCATGTCTGGAGGCGAGGGAGGGAGGAGGGACCTGGGGCATCCGTACTTTTGCTCATTTACATGTGGAAGGCATGAGCCTCAATCCAGAAACCCACAAAGTGCCACATTTTGAGTGCAAGCCCTTTCATTGTGATGGAAATAATAACAAGAATCTTTCACATCTTGAGGTGTATGGGGAAGTCATTCTGGTTCAACAATGATTCAACCTAAAACTTGTTTTTCCCAGAGCAGCCTCACTTCTGACCCACCAAACACACACTGTACATCTGCTCAAACATTTTCCCAAAGCAAAGAATGCACTCTTTAAAGACAGGGATGAATGTCTGCCTTTCTCTGACGCCAATACCAGCACTTCTTTCAAGGTAAGTTCTTCTTCCCAGAGGACCAAGGTCAAGTTGACCTGCTACATACGTGCTAAACTGCAGCAAAACAGATCCTTGTGACCTGGAAAAAATTATATTCCTGTCGTGCTTCCTGTCTGTTCTTTGTTGTGAAATGGTCTACAGCCATGAGGTGACCATGCTTCTCAGGAGAGCTTTCTTCCTTGGGGGAGACAGCACTTCCAGGCTAGTCTGCAGCAAATTGGCTCAATAAATATCACTGCAACTTTCTTATCTACTGATTGGCCATTGATTATTTTTGGCACCAATTATGACCCAGACAACCTTATTTTAGGATCCGGTATCCTTCAAACAGCACCACCAGTGAAGCGGATGTGACAGAACACAGCAAATTCATGATAGCTGGATGAACACTGAATCAATTGGGACCAACATCAAAAACAGAAGCACCATCATTAAAAAGAATAACAAATAAATCACACAGATATGAAAAGCAAAGTCTAGAACATTGAAAACCAAGATGAAAAGCAAAAGAAAGCTTGTTTGTCGTTCAAGACTGTCCCCATGATCATCTGCCAAGCCTCCCCTGGGGCTCACAGCACCGGCAGAAGCACAGGGGAGGGAAGAGCTGAATGCACATGCGGAGACAAGCAAGTGAATAGTAAAAGGTACACGAGCCAGGGGACAACTTGGATCACAGCAATAGAAATGGACACTCTTAGAAGAAACCATCACACTACAGAATTAGAAACCCCGGAAAGTCAGCCATGAGGAGCTCCATGGAGTCCCAGGTTTCAAGCCAGTGCCAGCGAGAGAGTAACCAGGGAAATACGCCACCAGGGACGTGCATGTGTGTCCTCAAAGGACAGTGCCTAGTGGGTCAGTTTCCCCTCACACCTGACAGGAACACTTGATATTGAATGGCACACATGATGAAGGAAAATGATGACCTTCTAATGCCCGTAGCATCAGGAAGACTGGGCTGCTCCTGATGGCACCTGTTTCCTTAAAATGGCTTCCACATTATTTTACATGTATTTCTCTATCTCAATCTAGTGATTTTTATTATTCCTACATGAGATCTAAAAGCATGTGTGTGTGTACGTATTTGTGTGCTATTCATAAAGATGATCATCACACTATTATTCAATAATAGACCCTAAATTAGAATCAGTATTAATTTCCAAGGAGGAAAATGGTAACATATGGTACATGCTCATTATTTTTTCTACAGCTCTTAACATCCACGTTATCTGTCGGTCTAAGAAACTTGACTAAGAACATTAATAGGCAAGTGATAAAAAGACTAATAAACATTTGGAAAAAACTAAAAGCTCACTAAAGAATCATGCAAATTAAAATATTAATAATTTTGTGCTTATCTAATTGGGAAGGATTTACAAAACCAATGATGTTTACACTCAGTATGGACATTGAGAAAATGGCTTTTTCACACCTTGTACACGAAGGTCCTTAAAAAAAAAAAAACAGGACAAATAGTGTCTTTCACCTAGTGATCAACCACACTGAGAAAAGTGGATAAGGTTATTCCTTATAGATTTGTTACAAATGTCAAATCATCTAAATAGTGCCAATGTTCAGCACCAATCTGAGGATTAGTTTTGGAAAAGTTTCAGACCACTATGGAAACTTCAATGTTTTGAGATAGAATTACATTCTGTCACATGGAAGAATGTTCATCTGGTCTGTTGAAGTCAACATTAGTTAAAGGTCAGTATAGACTACAATAATATCTTTGCTTATAAGCATATTTTCCTTTTGGCTTTTATTCCTCCTACATATTCATTTTCATAAGTTTTCTGTATTATTTAGATAACTTTAAAGTGTATTTATTAAATACGAATAAGATCATAAAATGATATTCAATAATAGATTTTTAATAAAATGAGGTTAAGTTTATGTTGAATAATTTAAATTATAGGAAGAAAAACTAAATATATTGTGATCACGCCTATAGAAAAATACACATAGAAAAACACCTACATGGAAAAACATCTCTTAACAGTGGTCAGTTGGGCTGTGAGATTAGAGCTGACATTTTTCTTCTTTCTATGTTTTAATTTATTCACAATTTTGAAAGGTGTGATGATTAAAATAATTTTATTTTTATGAATATTACAATTCAGAAAAAGGTAGGCTTCAGTAAGATGGTCCATGTGTTAGTTAACTTTAATTATTCTGACAAACTCTAGCATTTCAGTGACTAACACAATAGAAGTCTAATTCTTGCTCACACACAGTCCAAAAGGAGTTTCGTGGTGAGTGGTGCCCCTCTTACTCTCAAGTGTCCTTGTTTGGCAGTAATTATGTGGTCACTCCATGATCAGAGACCAGGATCGGTCCCCTAAATGTGGCATCCGTGCTCCTCGTATTCACCTGCCTCAAACCCTGGAAAGGGAGGAGTCTACACGGTCAGCACAGGACTGTGTTAGGGGCCTGGTCTGGAAGGTGCCCACAGCATTTCCACTCACATCCCATTTGTGGCGACAGTCACACAGCCACATCCAAGCGCAAGTGAAGCGGCACAATGGGGTTCACCTGTGTCCCCTGAAAGAAAAGGAAATTGTTTCACTAAACTGCTAGCTCATCTGGACCACCGTGCATAATAGTGTTTGCTGTTTATAGGGATCATGAGCCCTACATTTTCTTTTTCTGCTTATAAAACTAATATATTTCTATTATAGAGAAAAATTGCATAATATAAAGGTGGAAATTAAAGTCACGCAAAATGGTCGTTCTGGTTCTTGTCTTTCACATTAAAAAAACTAGTTAAAATTGTATACAGCATTCGACAATCTACTTTTTCAACATAAAACTGAATGACACAAACTGCTGCATGCCAGTAAGCATGATGCTTTTTAACATGATGCTTTTTAACAGCTGGGCAGCATTCCATCCCATGAATATATCACAACTCTATTACCACTCTCTTATCTTGGATAATCGGACTTTCTGATGATTTGTGGCAGAGGGTCTTAGGGAACATGTCCACCTCCACATCTTTCTACGTTTACCAAGGGCCCCAGGGTCAGAAGCTCAGTCTCAGAAGTACACTTTTCAGCCAAGAAACACTGAGGGTCTTGAAGTTCATTTAAACTGTTCTCTGTCACATCCAGGGTCTGGGTCCCTCTTTCTCACTGACTACTCTGAGGGGAAGACTGAATGCAGACGTCACCGAAGGTTTTATGTCACCTGCTCCTTCCTACAAGGACAACAGCACAGGCCACTTCTTGGAAAGAAGGTTTCTTGCTCCCCGAAGACACATGTGGTGGGAAGACACTGGCACGGGCACAGCCTTCTCCCAGCACTGACACTCCATGAAACATCACAGGCTCATCAGTAGAACCTTCCCAAGGAGCTTCCAAAACGTCCTTCTGAGAGTGACATTAAGGCAGCCCTGAGGATGTCTGGAATGGCTCAGTAGTACACTGCTCTCCTACAAAGCCAAGAGCCACGAGATTGGTTTCTGACCACAGCAGCACCAGAGGGATGAAAGGGAAGTGACCCAGCAGCAGCCTGCACAGAAGATTTGCACGGTTGACAGCCTAGGGGCCCAAGGAGGAGGTGGGAACATGCGACTTTAATGTCCCAGCATCAGAGAAGAGAAAAAGATGTAACTGACAGAAATGTAATAAAACAGTCCAAAGTACACGTAACCAGCTTTGGATGTGGTGAAAGGTTTCACACTCATGTTTGATCTAATATTACAATTTTTACTAAAATGGAAAAAAAATTTCATATCCATATCTACTCACATACGTTCCATTCTCCATGGACAACTTCAAGAAAGAAATGAGAGAACAGCTAATTTTTTTAACTAAAGGAGCCAAGAACATACTTCAGAGAAAGTCCTGGCAGCTGAAGGGTGTTCCCGGTATAAGAAGACTGTGCTGATGGCAGCTCTCTGCTGGGGAACAGGAGGAACCAAGGAGCCTCCTGGGTGACCAGTCACATGGGCCATGAAGAGTTCATAAGGGGACCATGAAAACCAGGGTGGTAGCAATGAAGGGGTGAGAAAGAGACCAAGTAGGTCTGGGGGCAGAAACAGGCCAGTGTTAATGAGGAGAAAAGAAGGACACGATCAAGAAGAGTAAGGGGGGAAAATGAAGGCTCCACTGGGGCCCAAAATATGAATTGAAGCTCTCTATCAATATATTTTGGGTGAAGTAAAACTCAAGGTCCCTGTGTACCCCACCATCCCCAGCTCAGGGCTTTGAGGAGCTGAAGGCACAGACAGCTCAGCCCCAGAGCCCTCCCATCCCCTCAATTCCCTCAGCGACTGTCTCACCATCCTCCTCCCCTACAGCGCTGGTGGACCAAGCTGCGGCTGCTCACACCTACCTCTAGGCCACCTTTCCTTCACAGCTTTGTAAATGTCATCCGGGGGCCCAGAGCATCAGGAAAGCACCCAGCAGTCCATATCTGTGCTCAGAGCATCCGCCACCCCGAATATGATCAGCAGAACAGCCTGAATGACATCGTGTTACTGCAGGCACTATCTACCTGATGCTCTGTTTCCCCAGCCCAGCTGGCTTTCTCCCAGCATGGAGGCTCCATCCTGTCTTGGGGCCAAGGAGGATGAGGCAGGCACAGAGTTGCAGATAATGGTGAGGGCAAGAGGCAAGCTCTGCCCAGGAGTCCCTGAGGGACTTCACTCTTCCTACCAGCTGGAGAATAGAACCAGACTGAACCGAGTCTGAGGACAGCGCTCTGCCTCTGACTCAGGTCAGGTCAAGTCCTGGGACCAAGTGCACCATGGTGGGCTGGGGCCTGGTTGGCCTGTATTGTAGAACAGACATGCTCCGGGATGAATGACTGAGAGGGCAGAGGGATAAAGAGTGCAGCAGTTGCTTCAATTTCTATACCTGCCCAATGCAGATTTGTATGGGGAATCAGGGGAAGAGGAAGTCCCACCTTCCTGGTAAGGCCCCAGGCATCAGCCAACATGGCCCAAAGCAGACGGGCCCGGCTGGTACTGACCAGTCCAAACAGACTACATCCCCACAGCCTCAGTGCGGGGCCCAGATCTGAGTGATATGGGGGCCTTTTCTGAGGAGTCTGATCTCTAGGGGATTTGAGGAGCACCGGATACAAAGATACACATGTGCAGCCTTGTCCTGAGGAGGGGAAACGTACCCTGACTTGGCTTGAGCTACAGATGGTAACCACAGTCAGAACCAAAGCCCAGTGATGGAAATATCTGGAAGCTTTACTTCTGCACCTCACCACACTTCTATCTCACACATCCCACACTCAAGGAGCCCAGCTGTCCATATCTTCTCTGAGGGCTGTGATTTAGGGAAGCAGGAGTGGGGAGGCCTGACTTCATGTCCCTTCCTCTCATCATTCATAGGGGGACATCGAAGGCCCCCTGGTGTGCCACCACGAGGCCCAGGCCATCGTCTCCTATGGCAATAGGATGGGGACTCCTCCAGCAGTCTTCACCAGGGTTTGTAGCTTCCTGCTCTAGATAACGAGAACAATGAGATGTTTCATACAGAGTGGTGAGACTGAGATCCCCCCTGGTGACTCACTCTTCTATGGGACAGAGGCCAGCTCCAGGGGGTTGCCAGAGCCTAAACAAATGACCACATCTAGAGAGGAAATATCCAATTTCTCATTTGCTTAGTCAACATGATTCAGTACACAACAAATATATGCCAGGACTGAGTCTGAACAAATCCAAGATTATGGAATCTCTTCCTCAGGACAAATCAAGCCCAGTCAATGTCTTGGAGATCAGTATGGGCTTCTTCCCTCCTCAAAACCATCCATTCCCCCATCTCCCCTCCCTCCATGGTCTTAGGAAGGGCTAGAAGGACATCTCTCTCCCTAGGGCAAGGCTCCGCACTCCACCCCTTACCAGAGACCCCCCTAATAGTTATTCAAGTACAATCCAAATTCCATATTGACCGCGGATTCAACCAATGGGGATCAAAAAGCCTATGATGGTAGCATCCTATTGAACACGTACAGATTTTTTTTGTCATTATTCCCTAAACAATAACTACAGTATTAACATCTATAGCATTTGCATTGTATTAGGTATTGTAAGTAATCTCGAGATAATTTGAAATATATGGAAGGGAGGATGCACATAGGTTATATTCAAATAATTTGTCATTTTGTACAAGGAATTGAACAGCTGCAGATTTTGATATCCACAGGCATCCTGGAACCCATCACCCTTGGATACTGAGGGATGACTGCTTGCTCTTAAACTGTGTGCCATTGGTGCGTGTGGGACAGGCAGAACAAATGGCAGAATTGAAATGCCACACAAGGCCTAATTTAATTTATGGTACAGGAGGCATCCCAAATCACTGGGAAACAATAAACGTCTGGTAGATGGTGATGTACAACTAGGTAGTTATTTGGGGAAAACGAGAAAGTTGGATCCACTCTTCACACCATAATCTAAAATAGCTCTCACATGTATCAGACATCTAAATGAAAAAAAAAAAAATACAACACTAGAAGGAAAGAAAAGAAAAAGATTTGTTTGCTTACAAATAGTTAACAACCTACCATGTTCACAGCAGCACTATTCATAATGGCCAAGAGATGGAAGCAACCCACGTGTCCATCACAGCCAGAGTCCTTCTCCTAAATCCTTCACCACACCATCCCCACTGTACTGTGGACCAATGCTCTCATTGTCAATGTGAGGAGGGTCTGCTTCTTGTTTTGATGCTCTGAAGATACACAAAACTCCACACAAAATGCTCACCAAAATAAAATGACTTTTAGCCTAAAGATTAGCCCATATTCAAAGAAAAGATTACGTAAGTCACTTAATTTAAAATCATGCTTTAAAAACTTTCTTAAGGTAAGTATATAGAATGAGCTGGCAGATTTTTCTAGCTCCATCAAAATGTGAATTATTCTTACAGAAACTGATCAATAATAATGTACATCTGAAATTACACAATGTTATACACCATGATGACTTCAAAACTATTTCAATTATTCATAAAATAATTCAAAAAAAATGTATAAGTTAGTCTTTGCAGTGTGACATTTACCATCTGCACTTTTGCAGTTTCCGTGATCTTATGTGGAATAATCACTTTGGACATATTTTGTCAAATCCGAGTGACTATACACAGAAATTCTCCTGTAAATGTGAACATTATTTTATGGGTTTTGCTTATCAGAAATTCATTAGCCTAACATTCAATGTAAGCCATGTATCAACAAAATTTTAATCAACAATACCTCTTTGAGAATACCCAGGCACTCTCTGTATTTGCTATCATCTACCCAGAGGAATTCTCCTTTACTAGCATGCTCGGGAGGAGAAAAATCTCTTCATTAAATGTTTGTCCTGGCAAAATGGAAAGAATCCTCGATGTGGGGGAGAGAGCAGTCACAGAGTCCCCCATTCAGCCCTTCCTCTCTGCAACAATTACTTAGAGCCCCAGAGCACCACCCAGCCTCAGGACTCAGTCCCAGGAAACACCCAGGGCAGACATGTTCCACTCCCATGTCTTTCTCTGCCTGTCAGCACTTCCCAGGTAGCTCTCTGCCTCCAGCTGCTCTGCTGAAAAGCTTTCCAGACATCATGGTGCTCACCTCCAGGAGACAATTCCTTCCTGACCATCCCAGAGGCCAACCCCACCACCTTGCATTGCTCTGCACTCTCCTCTCTTAAGGAAACCTCAGCAGCAGAGCTCTGGAATTAGTGTTTTGCACATTGACCTCTAGTGCAAAAGGACACAATTCCTCCCACTCTTTCTCCAGGTGCAGACTGTGCATTAAAGTCACTACGGACTAGACTGGGAAGCTGTAAAACCGTGACAAGCTCATGCTTAGCAACCTCACCTGGAGCTAAAGTAGATTTCCAGTCTGCAGGGAGCACACACTGAACTCGAGCACATTTGTCCTCAACTCTCCTCTAAGGCTCCCTTCTGTCCTCTTCTTACCATTCTACTACTCTCCTTAACACCCCGTCTCCACCCCCTGCCCCATTTCCATGTGGCAGCTGCACACCCAGGATTCTGCCGTGGTCTGAAACTACCAAGAAGTTGATGGAGGACTGGGCTCTTGGCTAGCATGTTTCAGGTCAGACCAGAGCCAGGCACTATTATTTTTTTTTTTAAGTATCCTCTTTGCTAAGGAAGTTGGGCCCCGAGCTAACATCTGTTGGCAATTTTCCTCTTTTTCTTTTCTCCCCTAAGTCCCAGTACATAGTGATATGTCCTAGTTGTAGGTCCTTCTAGTCCTTACATGTGGGATGTTGCCACAGTGTGACTTGAGGAGCAGTGTGTAGGTCCATGCCCAAAAGCCACACAGGTGAACTCTGAGCCACCAATGTGGAGCCTGTGAACTTAACCACTTGACCAAGGGACAGGCCCCAAGGGCACTTTTGCATGAATACAGAAAAAGGGCTCAGGCTTCAAATAGTGAAAGACTGAAAGGGAAAGGATTGGGTCCAGTGATGATATTTTAGGAAGTAGCTTGATGCTAATCACACCCAAGGCGATGTGTGGTCATAGTCAGGCTCTTTGAACACCCAGAACTCGGCCAAGGTGGGGAGCATCACTTCTGACTCAGGCCAGAGTCCCCCAAAGCCCTATTCATTCCTTCAGAGTTGCCAGTATCTCCTCCTGGTGAGTGTGGTCACGCTGACTCAGCAACGCCTAAGAAGGGGGTTCTTACAACACCTTCAGCACTTGGCAGAGAGCCCCAGCCAGGCTATCTCTGTGACCCATCCTTGTCCCAGTCCTACCAAGGAATTTGCTGACCCCAGCGCTATTGTTGACAACAACTCACTGAAACGATGGAAACTTCTCCAAGGGGCAATGGTTGGCTTCTCCATTTCATGGCCCACTCACTAGTGACCAGGACATGGATAAAGTATTAGGATGGCACATGATTCTAGTGGAAGGAAAGCTGAAAGGGAGTGATATAACTTTCCATTGTCCAATGCTAAGAATGGCTTTCTATCCAAAGGCTACTGTCTACATCAAAAATAGGAGAGATTATGAAGAGTTTCCTAGGTATCCCCTTTACCTTGTCCCTCCACTGCTGAGCCATCCAGCCCTACCAGGTCAGATACCCAGAACCTAACTGGGCCATCAGAGTATTCCTTCACCACTACTCCAATAGCCCAGGTGGAGGATGGATCCCACCCAGACCCTTCCTGCCAATTTCCCCATCTCACTCTGATTTCCTTTCCGTTCTATCTTCACTGATTTTTCTGAGATCTCAATGCCTTAGGACGTTAAATCCATGCAGGAGTTCAGAAACCAATGTGGACATCTCCCACCCTCATGCAAGCCAAAGCAAATTTGTATATTATTCACTCAGGCATCAAACACACTTTATGAGTATTTCGTATGTGTCCAACTCAGGATAGAAGAGAACGCTACTAGAGTATTCTGCTTGATCAGGTCCAAATATTCAGGTCTTAGAGACCAGCCTCATCCTGGAAGAGGGCAGGACACAGGGGTCTGAGATAGTCAAGGACAAAGAAGCAACCAGCATAGGCAAGAGAAAGTGTTTTCTATTTGTTCTGGACAGTCTACCCTAAAGACAGAACATTTCCCTGTGAGGTGTATCTGAAGCATGCTTGATACAGACCAGAGGTGAGTTCCTCATCACAACAGGGAGAAACTGAGAACTAAGGAAGGAAACAGGCCATGCCACAAGGCCACCATGCTGTCCATCAAAGCCAGGAGCCCCATCTCAGTGTATAGTGGGCCTGATAAAGGGCTCCCTTCCCCACCATGTCCACCTCCACAGACTATGCCAGGCCCTAAACATCCTGTATTCTGGCCACTGGATCTTTCCTCTGGTTTCTAGAATTCTCCTCAGAGCACCAGACCAGGACCCCACAGACCCATCCTCAAGTTGAGATTTCTCAGACCTAATGCCAAGCTAACCTGTCAAGTAGTGAATGAGACCAGACAAGTGGAAGAAGATCCCATCCTCCACCCTACTGAGCAGCTCCCTGAGGATCAGCACTAGGGATGTGGTTTCTGGAGGCAATGCCGCTTATATTCACACTTCTCAGGGCAGGGAGTTTTGTAGAAAGACCAGAGGAGCAGTGCACAGTCACTCTTTGTTTGGGCTAGTCTTTCCTTGGAAATAAGAACAAAGGCCCTCAGGAGGCTCAAGCACCTCTCCGTTTTCCCTGATGCCTTTAATACCCCGTCCAGATGAGGAATTTTCTTCTCATCTCTCTTTATCTTCCAAAATACTCAAAAGTGTGGAGAGCCAGGCCTCTCTCTCCCACCTGAACACATTCAGGAGATGTTAGGAGGAACCTCAGCTTCCTCTTGGTGGTCAGGGGCAGAAGGATGAATTCAGGCAGGCTTGTGTGCCATCGCTTGCCCCTGCCCAGATCGTCCTCTCTCCTTCCACTTCTCTTCAAAACTCTGCTTGTATTACTAGTTAAAATAATAATTCTTCTTATTAGTTTATCTACTTCCTAGTAAGGTCCAATTCATAAAAAACAGGTAAATCTGAAGAGGAGACCATGCTCAAAGCTCTTGCATTTACAAAATTATCTCTTGGAAATTGATGCAGACACCAAGAAGAATGCTGATTCCCTGGGACTAGCGGGAGAGGGCAATGTGAAGTTCCTGTTTCTTGGGTTCAGAGTTTCAATTTGGGAAGATGGAAAAGTTCTGGAGATGGATACTGGTGATGGTTGCACAAGAATGTGAATGTACCTCATGCCACTGAACTGTACACTTAAGAATGGTTAATAGGGGTTGGCCCAGTGGTATAGTGGTTAGGGTCACTTACTCTGCTTTGACAACCAGGAGTTTGCAGGTTGCAATCCTGGGCATGGACCTACACACCTCTCATTAAGCCATGCAATGGCAGCACCCCACATGCAAAATAGAGTAAGATTGGCACAGATGTTAGCTTAAGGCCAATCTTCTTCACATAAACAAAAAAATGTTGATGGCTAAATTTTATGTTCAATGTATTTTACCACGATTTAAAAAGTAGTCGTAAAAATGAATCTCTTGTAATACAAGAGGAATAAATCTCTAATGGTAGAAAACACTTCTTGTAGAAAGTGGGCAGCGATCTCCTCTGCACATATATGGCATTGTTGGAGCTACATTTTCCTTTTGAGCATTCAGGTTTCTAAGTCAAGTAGAAAGGCGTAATGTTTGGTTGTTGTCACAGTCTCAGAAGTAGATGCACACCAGCACTTCCCCCACTAACACGACATAGAAGCAACAACTGTGGGGAGAAGGAGCCAGACGTCTGTCTGGAGAGAGGGCTCGGCTGGAAATGAGACCATGAGATCTAGGGTAGAAGGGAGGGAGGAAGGCGGGAGATCTGGCCCATTCTTCTACGGTACTTTATTGTCCTTCAAGTTTCTTGAGCGTCTTCTGGGTGTACATTAAGGATTATGGTTTGATTGGGGTCTATTTACACCAAAATTGAGAAATTTTCAGCCATTGTTTCTTCAAATTTTTTTCTTGTCCTTTCTCTCTCTTCTCTCCTTCTGGGACTCCCATTATATGCATATTGCGTATGGTGTCCCACACATCCCTGACACTCTGTACACTTCTCTTCTTTCTTTGCTCTTTCTGTTCACTGAAAAGTTCTAAAGCCATTACAAACTTATTAATGAGAACCTCACAAGAGCAGGCGAGCTTCTCTCCAGACACGATGGCTAAGCACAGGCACAGGTGCCTTCTGCCCTTGGTCAGAGCAGCAGAGTCATGATCAGCTAGGTGTCGGTCAGATGAGACAGGAGGCCAAGAGGGGCAAAAGGAGAGCAGAGAGGGGCCACTGCTTGCCAATATGATCTGTATCCAGGGGGTACTCTCAGGGGTCTGAGTCACTTGTGGAGTAGACATGTAACCCAAGGTAGCCTCCAATACCTCAGAGGAAAATTATCAGAAAAAATGTGATAGCGCAGCCAAACGTGCAAGAAACCAGCTACAGCAATTGTAAGAACTCTCATGGGTCTCTTGACAAGATGCACTCAAATGGTAAATACCTACTTTGGGCCAAAATTACATTCCATCATCTTTGATTTTCTATGCTTCCAAGACTTCATAAATATTATTTAATAGGTACTTAATAACCCAACGTGTTAACATGCAATTCATTAATAAATCACTTCAACATTGCTAAACAGATTGGAGTTTCCAAATCGAGGGTGGGGAGGAGGCCTAAGTCATCAAATGAAGGGAACAATGATATCTCCTAAAAGCAAGAGCCACATCTGGGATAGAGAATGAAAATGAGAAGACACTTGGCATGTTCCAACTTCTGGGTAATGACTGACCCAACAGATGCAAAAGCAGCATAAGCATTATGCCAGTTTGAGAAAGACTTGAGAAGTCTTCTCATATCTGTATTAAATTATATAAGAACAAAGAAAAAGAATTTAAACTTTCATGCTCAATTCTTGTATTCTAAGTAGCATCATAACTTGAAATTTCACCTGTCTGAAAGGAAAGAGCCTCCTAGCATTTGTGTGCAGAGAGCTCTGAGAGCAACCATGCCAGGTTCCTCACCAGGGATGGGCAGCCTCAGGGGCAGAAACTTTGCCTACATCACAATCTTCACTGCTGTGTCAGAATACCTGTGCCAGGTGGGACAGGAGTGACTAAGGGAACTCAGAATGAATGACAATGCTTTGTTTCTCCTCTTTCAGTCTCTATCTGCACGGCCCCACCTACTTTAACAGTGGGGCCTTTAAAGCTTTGAAATATCAAGAAGTTGAGAACAACATTAGCTTTATCAGGATAACCTGGGACCACGGAGTGACCTCAAATGCATTTCTCAGTCAAACCCCTCCTCTCAAGCTCTCCTATTCTGTCAATACCTTCTCTTCCTAGCACTCTCATCAATGCCCCATCTGTACTTCATCCCCAATCTCTGCTCCTCACTCTCATGCCTAACAGTTTGAAGTTGCCTGAAACTACCAAGCAGTTGATGGACAACTGGGCTCTTGGCAAGTGTGTTTTAAGAGAGACCAGTGCTGGCACTTTCGCATTTGTACAAAAAGAAAAATTCTTCGGTTAAAAAAACAGTGAAGCTGGGGCTGGCCCCATGGCCCAGTGGTTAAGTTCGCGAGCTCCGCTGCAGGCGGCCCAGAGTTTCCTTGGTTCCAATCCTGGGCGCGGACGTGGCACTGCTCATCAAACCACACTGAGGCAGAGTCCCACATACCACAACTAGAAGGGCCCACAATGAAGAATATACAACTATGTACTGGTGGCTTTGGGGAGAAAAAGGAAAGAAATAAAATCTTTAAAGAAAACAAACAATGAAGCTCTACAAAGAGTAGGATTGGACAGATGTATGTTGTTTTAGAAAGTACCCATTTGCCTAATTACAAATTCAAGGCATACTGTTGTCATATTCAGACTCTTGGAGGGTCTCACTTAGGCTAATCCCAAAGCCTGCAGAAAGCCCGATCTCCACTAAAGGAGTCCAGGATTTTCTCCTGGAGAATGTGGTCTCCTAAGATTGTGGCTCTTGCAAAACCCTCACCGAACAGCCCAGTCTGAGTGACGGGAAGAAGAATTTAAGGAAAGATTTTATCTTGAGAATCAATAAAACTGGGAGGAAATTGGTGGACACTGAGCCGGCTCCTTCTTCCTGCACCTCTAAGATTGAAAAGCCTGAGAGGAGAAGGCACACACCACTTCAGACCTGATCAACCTTTCCGAGAAGATGCTGCTGCCCTGTTCTGGTTGGCCAATCTCCTACCCTCCAGGGCTGAAGGAGGTTAGTGCCCTGTGAAGAATCAGAGGCCTGGCTTATTCCAACACTGACACTTTCACAGTGTCCCGGTGAGGCTGCCATTATATCCTTCCTTGCCTCAGTCCATTCCCAGAAATTGGCTGATCCCCGGATCTGTCACTGGCTATGCAGTGTGGAGAAACTACAGAAAAGAAAGCTCCTCCTAAGGACACCTGGTGGGTCTTCTCCCCCCAAGGGTCACATCCTTGTCACCTGGAAAATGACTTAGTATTAGGATAACACATGATTCTAGTGGAAGAGGAAAGCTGAAAATGAGTGCTATAACATTCTCCATTCTCGAAAGCTACCAGTGGTAATGTATGCCTGGAGCTATTGTATGGATGAAGAACATAAGAACTAGCTAATACTCCATTTCCTAGGTGTCACTTTCACCTTCTCCCTATTCTTCGGAGCCACTCAGCTCTCCCAGGGCAGATGTCCAGAACTTAACACAACCATCAGAGTGTTGCCTCACTACTGCCCCCACCTCCCTAGTGGAGACTGGCTGCAACCCAGGCCCCTCCAGCCCATTTCCCCATCTCCCTCTGATATCCCATCATTTGTATTCTGCCTTCTGGGTGACTTAGAAAGTTAAAGCTGTGATGAAGTTCAGATTGTATTCAAACCACTCCTCCTCTGCTGTTGACCAAAGCAGATTTGAGGACTGTTCATTCCTGCACCCAGCAAGCATTTATGGGATTTGTAGTATGTGCCTGAGCCACAGGGGGAAGAAAGAAACCAGAGTATTCGGCTCCAGGAGCATAAAATGTTCAAGTCTACGACCAGACCCATTCTAGAGGTAAGCGTATCACAGGAGTCTGAACAACTTGAGGACCAATTCACCAGGCTACATCAGAGATATCAATTTGTAGGTCTTCTAGGAGAGTCCCATTAACATGTATTTAAAGTAAGTTTGCTCCAGAACAAGGGCTGAGCGCCTCATCTCTACAGAAGGAAACGGAGAACTAAGCCAGGAAACAAGTCATGCTGCAAGCCCGCCAGATGCCCTCTGAAGCCTGCAGTCCCCTCTCCTTGTGTTGGGTCCCTGAGGACACTCCAACCACCTCAGCCTCTGAACATCCCATGGGTTTAGGCCACCAGGCAGTGCTCGGCCTATGTTTGCCATGAACACAGAGATCCAGGGCAATTTTCCCTTTCAGGGAAGATCAGATGGGGCAGAGAGGCCAGACCACAGTCCTCGCCCTACATGGCCTGTGTACTTTCCAACAATAACATAGATGGTGGGAGTAGATGTGGGGGGTCCTCGTACAAGACAACATTGTGACAGTAATGGAAGGTGAGGAGCACAAATGAGTCCTTATATTCCTGGGATTCCATGGTAGCATCTCAAGGCTTGGAACTTAGCAAAGTCACTGAGCACACAGAGCCAGTGACCAATCTGCTGAGACCAGGACACAGTGAGTGTGGGATTCAGGGGTGGACTGCGTGGAGAGACATCTGGATGGAAAACAGGCTGCTGAAGAACCAGGTTGGGTCACTGCTGTCCAGCCAAGAAAGGTGACACTGTCCACTATCCCGTCCTCCCTATCTGATTCAGCTGCAGGTGTGCCTTAGGCTGGAACTTCAACCTGCCTTTCAGAGACTGAGTTGTAACTCCTGTGATTTACCCAATCCACCTTTTCTTTAGAGAAAAAGAAGTGTGATCCTGGGTGCTCACAAAATCGGAAAAATGGAACATAGCCAGCAGGTCATTCCTGTGCTAAAAGCCTTCCCTCACAAGGATTATGTTGATCATTCAAAGGTCAATGACATCATGCTACTGAAAGCAGCATCTTGCTGAATTTCAGGTGCAATTGCACAGTTCACAAGGGAGCAGACAGATCATTCATGGTCTAAGTCCCCTGCTCTCCTCCAAACTGTCTGCTCTCCTGGGCCTATGTAATAGGAGGGGACTTGGGAGACTTCGAGCAGGGAGTGGAGACAACCTCACCTGTGGATCTGAGACCAGCAGAAGGGTGCGACCCGAACGGCCGTCTTTCACCTTTCTGAGCAGCTGCAAAACAAGTCTCACCTCAACTCGGCTGTGAAGACCACCGCCCTGTCACAGAGGCAGGACTAGGTGAGGCCATGGCAGGGGTGCAGTGTGGTAGTCTGGGGACAAGTGGCAAGTAGTAAAAAGGCAAACACACTCCGGGAGGTGGATCTAGACATGCAGAATGAGCAGAAGTGCAAGGACCTCTTCAAAAACTACAAAAACTCCACCCAGCTGTGTGTGGGGAAGCCTAAGGACAAGAAGGCTGCTGCAAGCCTAAGGAGAAAAGAATCTTCCCATCCTTGCCCCAGGGACATAGTGATGCTGGGGTGACATTGCCAGGACTTCTCTCACTCAACAACCAATGGTTGACCTGGGTCCACTCATGGATGGAGGCTTGCTGTTCCTAGCAGGTTTAACCCAGGCATCTCCCTCCAGCCAATCTCCTGACCTTTGTCCATGGGCAACAAGACAAGGGCCTAGGACTGGGTGTAGCTGGAGAGAGGACACAGCCAGGACACAGGTTCATGATGCAGGTGGATCACAGGGGATCCACCAATCCCCCTGAAACTCAGAGCCAAGGTGAATGGTGACCACTCCGCCTCTACCCCTCTGAACAGCTGGGCCCTCAGAGGGGGTTAGGAGAGCCCCAGGGAGAAAAGGATGCTGAGAGCAGTGTGAAGCCAGAGGGCTCTGACTGAGACTTCACACTTCTCTGTACACAGAGGGACTCCGGGGGCACACTCATGTGGAACAATGTGGCCAAGGGCGTTGACTCCTATGCAAGAAAGAATGGGAAGCTTCGACATAGCTTCACCAGGATCTTGAGCTTTCTACACCTGGAGAAAAGAACAATACTTCAGATGGCATGACCAGACTCAGGTACCCCCAAGTTTGATCTGTCCATCTTTTCAGGGACAGAGGCCAGAACTGCCCCCGGCAGAGTGGAGGAGAGGGGAGGCTGCCAGGGAATTAATAAACTCCCATCTCTAGAGTGGAAATCGTTTATTCCTTCTTCATTCAACATAATATGCTAGAGCCTATAGCATATTGAGTAAATATTTCTTCTGTCTATCAGGAATGTCTGTTTTGTATAAGAATGGATTCAGAAAAGTAACCTCATTTTTAAAACATCCACCTTAGAGAAGGTAGACCATAAAGAAGTAGTCTGCTGAATGCCTGCCGTCCATTGGTGTGTTTGACTACGGGAAAATGAATGCTGAGTGGAAAAGTATTAATACTCATAGAGAAAAACAGTAGAAGCAGAAAATAGCAATAATAACACTAAAATTCCTGAGAATTCCACCACCCGGTCATCTTCATCCTTAACGCTTAAGCAGGTTGCCTTCCTCTGTTTTCTATGTCTTCATAGGATGCTGTTCCTTCAGCAGAACTGGGGTTAGGCTGTTAGAACTCATGATGCCTCCCCTTCCATGACTCCTACACCTCTCGTCACACTGGTGAGAGTGTTGGGATAATCTGTTTGCAAATATTTATAACTGTTAGGCACAGGGACATCAGAGCCGTGGTTCACTGCACCCAAGACAGACTCCTTAGTGCTTAGGAATTATTAGGACAATTGGCATCCACTTCCCCATCTCCTGGCAAGAGTGACCCGCATCTGTTGAGATGAACCCTCTCCCCAGATCCCAGGCACTATGATATGGGTAACAGTCCCCACCTCGTGCTACAAGACCCAAGCATAAACCAATCAGGCCCCTCAATTCTGACAGACCCACTGATGGTTTGTTTTGGTCCACGGAATATCAAGTCCAGGAACTTGGCTCAAAATCATGGGATAAGAGAAGCTCTGTTTGTCACAGAATATTTACATTGAAAGAGGGGATTCTAAATATTCCAAAATACAAGCCTAGACTGGTGGCCAGAGAGGAAGTGGGCTCACCAGTTGGGGTTTGGGTGTGTCCAGCTCTAGATGCTATTGAGGCAGGTCCAGACTCTATCTCCCACCACCAAGCAGACCCCCACTACAGCCTTTACCAGCTGGTACCACCGATTCTCAGTCTACCCCAGCTGACCGCCATCTTCTCAAGTGGAGGAGCCATCACGCTCATCTCCCTGGAGTTAGCTTTCTAAATAATTATTCATGACTTCATCAGGATGGAAAAAGAGCCAAGAGGTGAGAAAAAGAAACATTCTTGATTCCGTCACTTAGGGCCCCCCAGGGTCCAGCTCCTCTACTGGCTGCAACAAAGGCTGCCCTTTCTTGTTCTTTCTTGTTCCTTTCACTTTGTGACTCAGCACAGGGAGTGGAAGTGTGGTGAGACTGCTTCTGTCACCTACCCAAAGCCAGAGACCTTCGACAAATCACCTTGCAGATGATGCAGGATAACCAGCAGCACAGATGGAGGAGGTCTGTAAGGTCCTGGGCCACAGCCCTGCCTTCCTCTCCCTGACCAAGTATTTAGAAGGAATAATGACCAACAGCTCTGACCTGGGCAGCCTTTCAAGGAAGATGCAGCCACTCCTGCTCTTGTTGGCCTTTCTTCTGCCCCCCGAGCCTGCAATAGGTGAGTGACCATCCCCATGCTACAGGGTCCAGCCCATCTCAGAAAACCCTCTGGACTCCTGACCCTTCTACCAAGCACAGTCACTGATTTTCCTCAATTTCAGACCAAACATTTTGTATAACCCACCTCCCAGCCCAAACGGACTAACAAGACTGATGCTGCATAGACACACAACAAGCACGACGGGAAGGCAGGATGTTCACTAAAAGATTTAGTGTGTGAGCTTCTCTCTTATCAATTGGAAAGTGGGCTATTCATAGAAAGGCATTTGGCAGAGGAAATGGAGCTCTAAAAGATAAGTAGTTAAAATCCCTCACTCCAACTCAGGAAAGGACAGATCAGACAAACCTGCTGCAGTAGTGGAACTGTCACTGGAACCAGCTAAAGAAACAGTTTCACTTCTTGGTGCCCTCATCCCCTCACCCCTCCGAGGATTGGAACCCGGGAAGCAGTGGATCTCAGAAGGGGCTGGGTGACTGCATGCAGGGCTCTCCTGTTGCTTTGGCTCTGCCAGAGGCCCAGGGACCCCATTTTCCACCCCACTGCCCCCCGCCTTCCCAAGCCATAGGCTGCTCCACACAGGGCCCTCCCTACATGATGATGGCCTTCAATCCTACAAGCACGTTCCCCACCAAACCTCAGCAGAAAGCTAAGTGAAGGCCATTCATTCACACAGTCAAAATATTTTCACTGAGATCCCAGGACAGGTTAGCCTATAGGACATGAGGATTGTAGAAAATCCAACTCCATAAGCTCATGGACAGATTGTTAGATACGGGCACCAGTCAGGACCTTAGCAAAGGCTCAGAAGGGTTGGGAAACTCCCTGACACAGAAGGCGTCAGCAGAGCCCTGTCCACAATCCCCTGGGGCTCCACCATTGTGAAGACAGCTCTCATCCCTCCCATACGTGGTCTCAAGCAGGACAAAGACAAGAAGCACCATCCTCCGCTTTCTCACAGGGGCTTTGGAGGCTCCACATTCCGAAAAGGTTATTCTGCTCCAGGGAGAACCTGGGATGACTCTCGCCTGGTGTCTGCAGGGCGTTGTAGACCTCACCCCCAATCGCCACATTCTGGAGCCTTCCCTCCTTACCACAGCTGCTTCCAGAAGGTGCATCTTCCAGTTTTTCCTTTCAGGAGTCATCATCGGAGGACATGAGGTCAGGCCCCACTCCCACCCCTACATGGCATTGATTCAGGTTCCCATGAAGAAGATGGCCAAGACGTGTGGCAGTGTCCTCGTGGAATTGGACGTTGTTCTGACGGCTGCTCACTGCTGGGGACGGTGAGGAGCCACAGACAGCTGACACCTCCTGAGACCCCAACAGGGACTCCTGTCCTCTGCCCATGGACAGCAGCCGAGGGGAGCTCCCTCAGCTTCTGGTAACTCAGTGCCAGAAAAGATCTTGCGAGGAGCCATCTGAGAGCGTGACTGGGCCAGGGAAAGTGAGAAATGGGACAGGGAAGCTTTGCAGTCCGAGGGTCAGAGGTGAGAGCAAGGGGCTCAATTGAGAAGAGAGACTACACTGGCCAACTAAAGCAACTGTGGAGGATGAAAGCATGCATTCTTGTCAACAGGCAAACTCAGAGTCCCTTCACAATATTGCCTGAGGGCAAGAGAAAGCTTCCAGAAGCCCTCCTCTCAGTGTCCTTGAGAAGCATGGGCCACACAGTCACTCAGAACCGGGCCCTCCAGTGGTCTCGATTTCCCCTAGCTGCAGCCTTGCCCTGCCCCGGCTGGCACCCTCCCATCATGGCTCCAGGGCTGGATCTCCTGCAACCCATTGCCCCCACATCCCCACTCTCCTTTCTATGCAGCTCAATCAGGGTGACTCTGGGGGCTCACGACATCCTGAATCAAGAGTGGACCTGGCAGGTCATCCCTGCGAAAGGAGCCATCTGCCACCCAGACTATATTCCTAATGAATACTTCAGTGACATCATGATACTAAAGGTAGGGATCCTCCCTGCTGCTCTTGCTGTCCTGGGTCCAGATTGTTTCCCCTCCCACTGGGACCTGTCCCTTCCCTCCTTTCCATCCCGGCCACCTGACTAGTCCCAGTGGCTCAGAGGAGAGGGAAGTCAGTGCAGCCCTATCACTGTGTCCAGGCTCAGGAGGACAGTGGCTGAGCTGGACTTCCTTACCTCTTCTCATCAGCTAGAGAGAAAGGCCAAGCTGACTGCAGCTGTGTGGTCCCTCATCCTGCCCAGGGGCACAGCCCAGGTGAGGCCCAGAGAGGTGTGCCGTGTGGCCGGTTGGAGGCTAATGGCCCTAAAAGGCATAATTTCCAACACACTGTGGGAGGTGGAGCTGACTGTGCAGCAGGACCAGGTGTGTGAATCCTGCTTACATGATCATTACAACAGTACCACTCTGCTGTGCGTGGGGGACCTGAAGGAAAGGAAGACTTCCTCTGAGGTGAGACTGGGCATCTGCCTAGCTCGGCTTTGGACAGAGGGGTGTTTCGGGACCTGGAGACCCAAGCTGTAGGGACTCCTCCACCCCCTAGACTCTGATCTTTCTCCTGGGAAGAGAAGGGGGGAGGAACGGGAGTGAGGAGTCACAGGCGTTCTGGGAGCCTACCAGGGGCCTGAGATGCATCCAAACATGATGCTCCATCCGGAAGATGAATTTACAACACCCTGCCCCATGCCAGGCACAGGTGTTAGAAAACTGCTCCCTGGGTGTGCAGCAGTCAAACCAGGTGGCTCCTCAGAGCTGGCTCCCATCTTGGTTAAGTGGCTCACCCTCCGTGCTGAGTGTCAGCCTCACCTACCTGCTTCCATGTCCTTAAAGAGTAGAATGAAGCAGAGTCCCACAGCGCCCTTTGAGGAGATAATCCAGGACCTGGTGGAGGAGAGGGAGCTGCCCTTTGAGTGAAATGAAGCTAGAACAATGTCCAGGGTCAGGACTGGGCAGCTGAGGGGGCCCACAGGGCCCTGCCCTGCTCTCTGATCTACCACATGGAGGCCACACCTGGCGGCCTTCTCTGAGAGGGCGCTTGGGATGCAGGTGGGCAGTATCAGGGAGCATGGACTCAGTCCTCTCACTCTCTGTCCACAGGGGGACACTGGGAGACCTCTCAGCTATAAGAACGTGATCCAGGGCATTGCCCTCGGTGGGTGAATTGATGGGACACCTCCACGGGTCTTCATCAAACTCTCAAGGTTCCTGCCCTGGATAAAGGAAACCATGAAATCCTATGAAAAGCCTCTAACTGTAGGAATCAGCCCACCTTCTCTGGAGCTGATCCAGAATGTCACCAGCAACTAAATAAATGTCTCTGAGCTGAGTGGGAAGGGCTGCATTCAGATTTTATCACTGACCCTCGTTCAAAGGCACTAACTCTGTCCTTAGAAGGTTAATGACACAAATCTGCTGTTTTCTGCTTCCTCTTCTTCCCCCTACCACCACCACCTCCCCCAAACCTCATGCAAAACTGTTACCCAGCTCCTTCTAACCCTCACCTTTCTCTGGGCCTGCCCTTCATCCAGGGCAGCAGCTGAGCATCATCAGGAGAAAACATGAACCTCTCTGGTCCTGGGGCTCAGGGTGAACTTCTTACCTCCTTCCCTGTGTTAGATGGCAGAAAGAAAGGGGGAGGACACCATGGGTCCCGGACACCAAGCAGGCAAGCCTGGGGCTGCAGCTCAACGGCATAGCCCCCACACTGGGGAGGAGAGAGGCTGCCTGAGCAGGACAGTTCTCTCCCACAGCCAGGGAGCTGGCGCGCAGTCAGGGTGGGTCTCTGGAGAAGCTCCTCGTTCTCATCCAGCCTGAGTTTCCTCCCTGCCCTCCTGTGACCTTGGGGCCCAGCTTGGCCTCCAGTCTCCTGGCTGCCCCTTCTTCTCAATCCCTGCTTTCCACTGAGAGTTCTCAGTGTCCACCAACTCTTGTCCCCTTCAGCCAAGCCTGGTCTGAGTTGGCCACTTCTTTATAGCCTCATTGCCTAAGACACCCAGAGCCCTGTGTGCTTCCAGCAGGGCCTCTCCCCTGAGAGGTCAGCCCAGCTCATGCCCTGTCCTAGAGGGCTACAAGGGACCAGGATTGTGCTGGCAACAGGCAGACCCATGGAGGACACATCAGGCAGGCTGTCTCTTTAGAGCCCCTGCCACATCTCTCACCTGGCAAGGCCAGCTCAACCCCTCACATCCAGCCCAGTGTCCCCCAAGTGCTCAGAGTGCATTGGCCACCTAGTCACTTGATAACCTGAGTCCCTTTCAGCCTGTTCCTCTTAGTCACCACTGGCCTCTAAGCTAAGACCCCTCACTGGCACCTAGGGCTGTCTCAGCCTTTTGAGTTAGCCCTACCATCTCTGCAATAGGGCTGAAAAGCACAATTTTTCCATCAATAAATAAACACACCCTGATTGAGCACCTGAGTGCTCAGCACTAGGGATCCACAGTGGACCTAATACCCTCTGCCATCTGAAACCAAGGGACACTGACCGTGTGAGTTGTACCCAAATCATATAGATCTTCTTCCCTCCTCACATGAGGCCACATGGCCTAGATCTCATGGGTGGGATTTGTAAATGACATCAGTCATTTAGTTTCTAGGGGTAAAGTCACCAAACTCTGTCCACTGGAGCATCATCTTAACCTAGAGGAGAGAGCAGCCCATAGGGAGGGAGATGTGCAGTGAGGTGTGGGGGCCTGGAATTGGCCACACCAACATATATCTCTTTGGTATGATGATTATTTGGTGCTGGTTACTTTGCAGACAGGAAAGCAAGTGAAAAGTAGAATTTACCTACCCTTTAAGAGACATTTACAACGTAAAGGAAATCTCCATCTATAAAGATATCTCCCTCTCTACCAAGGAGAAGGGGGGACAACCTTATCTCTAGAAACTCTTAATCAATGGGGAAGGCAAGGACTTAAACCTGCATTTGCTTAGTGTGCTTGTCTGGTAACCTCCTGTAACTGACTCCCACCAACCCCAACATCTTCCTTTGTCTTTAGCTGGATATGATATTTAAGGTGGGGGCTTCAGCCATTTTGGCGAGTTGCTCAGCTTGCCTGAGCTACTCCCATGTATACATGTTATAAAGCTTTGTTTAATTTTCTCCTACTATTCTGTCTCATATGAATTTAATTCCTTCTCCGGCCAGACAAACCCAGAGAGGGTAGAGGAAATGTCTTCCTCCCATACAGAGGGCAGCCTTACCTTCATTTGTCTTAAAAGTAGCAGGTAGGAATGTCATTGTACAACTTCAGATCATAGGAAAAACAGTATTACATACTTGCCTGCAGGCAATTAGAGTCAGACTCTAAACACCCATCCAATCGGACTGCTCGGAAACATGATCCCTGTGGTTACTGTACCTCCTGCCTGCACAGAATCAAACCAGAATTAGGGAGGTTCAAATGGTCTGGAAAACTGGAGAAAGGCCTCTCCTCTTAGGCCACTGTGGTTACTGCTGCATCCATAGTATCCAGACCACTCAGATTTTTTGACTTTGGGACGGTTTTGGCTTAGAGCCCAAACATAGAGTACAGGATCCTTTGCTGAATGAGGATCTCCCTGTGTTGGGCTCAGCTCAGGAAACACTCCCAGCAGCCATCTCTCCAAGGGTTTGCTGCTCATATGGGGCAGGACCTGGGAGCTGAGCATACGTTCCAGCTCTGAGCTCCTGTTCCAAACCCACACAACACTACCCTCTAACCACAAGGGGTATGTACTCTGGGATCATGTAACCCTCACAGGCACGGCCTTTCCCACTTTGTTGTGCACAAAGAAGGCAGCAACACAGTCTCTTCACGACTGCAGTCACTTTCACAAGGGCAGAGCAGTGAGGACACACAGCTTCTGATCCGGAGCCAAAAAAAAATATCCCTGCTTGGAAGACGTACTGAGAACCTGGTTCCTTGATGGAAATAAAGAAAAAGGAAAATGGCAAGAGCAAAACAAAAATAACATTTAAAAAATTTGCCCTGGCACATGCATATTGAGTTCGAACATAACATGTGCTTGAAGGAAATGGTTCTGTGGTTTTCATACTAGTTTGAGGACCCTGCTACAGGTCTTCTTCCTCCTGTGAGAGATGAGGGAGAGACAGAGTCCCAGGAGGGGGCTTTGGCCAGCTGAAGGGACCACAGAGTTAGAACAGAGCCTGGACTGAGCCCAGGTGCCCTGACAGCCAGGCCAGCAAGAGCCCTGACGTGTGGTCTAAGGCCCGCCCCATGATGACTTCCTGGCATTGCTGAACAAGAGCTGAGCTTCTGCTCACACACCTCCCTGGAGAGAAAACCTCTGGGCTGCTGTGCAGCCATTCTGTGACAAGGATTCCAACACCTTGCTTGGTGAGCTGAAGACTGCTCAGGGACACATTTGGATGGGGGTGGGTGAGCACCCTAATCATGCTGATTCCTTCAAATGTCCTTTGTCTGTGGAAGTATCCCCTGCCCCACCCCTGCCTTTGAGGAAGTCATCTTTCTGTTGCTCAAAAATCTCTGTAACGAAAATTTAAATATAAATCAATAAAAGATCTCTGGAATGACCTCAATAAAATGCCTCTACTCACCCAAACCCACTCCCATGTCCCCTCCTTCCCTCCAGACCCACCAGAAGAACTGGGTCCCAGGATGGCAGGGAGAGAACCGCCAAGCCAGCTCCTGGGGGAGAGAGACACAAAGGAATGTGAGATCTTGCTAATTTGTTTGGGAACTTGTATCCAGATGGCTCTGCCTTCCTGCCCACCACTGTACTTCTGCTGGTTCTCACTTTGTGGACTTACAGATCTCACAGGGTTGATTTCCTGTCTTGCTATCCCACACAACACTGCTTTTCTCCAACAAACACATTTCACCACAAAAGAAGTGTAGTCGCTGGTTCCTTTTCGTCATAGGCCTATTGCTAGACGACATTCCTCATCCACAGACTCAGGAAGCTCAATGAACCTCGGGGAGGGCAAAGGAATCCACATGTAAGCATATAACAGTCAAACTGGGAAAAACCAAAGATAGGGGCCCACCTACTGGTGCAGCAGTTAAGTTCATGCACTCTGTTTTGGTGTTTTGGTGGCCCAGGGATTGCGGATTTGGATCCCAGGCATGGACCTGCACAGCACTTATGAAGCCGTGCTATGGCAGGTGTCCCACAAATACAAAATGGAAGAGGACAGGCACAGATGTTGGCTCAGGACTGATCTTCTTCAGGGAAAAAAAAAAACAAAGATAAAGAGAAAGTGCTGAATGTAGACAGACAGGAAAGCAATATACGTTACTTTAAGAGAAACGCCAATAAGAGTAACAACGAGCTCTCATCAGAAACGACGGAAGTCAGATGACACTGGGATGACATTTCTAAATAGTTGAAAGGAACAGGCAACCAATATCTGAATTCTATCCTCAGTGAATATATTATTTAAAAATGAAGGCAAAGTAAATACATTTTCAGAAAAACAATTGTACGAGAATTTGTTGCCATCAGCCCTGCAGGGCAAGAAAAACTAAAAGCAGTTCTTCAGGCTGAAGGGAAATAGCCCCATCGTAGGCACGAAGGACAAAAGAGAAATAAATGTGTAAGATGTGACCAAATATAAAAGACTTTGTATACATTTCTTTCAAAGATGAATGACTATTAAGGAAAAAATGCTTTAGGATTTATAGACTACAGTGGCAAAATGTATGACAAAAATAACTCAAAGGGTGGGAGGGAGGAGAAATGGAAATACACTACTACAGTGTTCTTATTGAAGTGGTATAACATCAATTCAAAGTAGACTGTGGCATGTGAAGGAGCCATATGGCAATCCTAGTGTAACCACTAAAACATTATATATCGGTCTAAGCAGAAGCCGATAAAGAAGACAAAAGGAGATACAATAAAGGAAGGCAGGAAAAGAAGGAGAAAGGAACAAAAAATCAATCACACAAGTAGAAATCAAACAGTAATATGATATTCTTCAACCTAACCCTATCAGTAGTTGCATTAAATGCAAGCAGATTAAACATTCCAACTAAAGGGCAGAGATAGTCAGTCTGGATAAAAAATGCAAGACCGATTTTGTGCTGTTTAGAGGAGACACTCAAATATAAAGACACGGAAAGGATGAGAGCAAAATTATGGAAGAAAAAATAGAGACATATCCTGCAACACCAATCCAAGGAAAACAGCCTTGCCCCTGGAGTGTGCTCTTTAATTTTAGAATTTTTGGCCACTTATGAGATGAAACAGAGTGTTTTGGAAGACTTATTTTTCCATTTTTTTTCCATATTTTATTTCCATTTTTCTTGATATGAGTGAGCTGACACTCTTAATTATGTTTTAAATATATTTTACTGTGAACTGTCTAGCCTTTTGCTCATTCTTCTTTCAGGTTCTAGATCTTTTTCTTCTGAATTTTCAGAGTTCTTTATATATTAGATAGATAAGCTCTTTAGTTGTGGTATATGTTGCAATAGTTTTTTGTAAATTCACTGTCCGTATCTTGAATTTGCTTACGGTGTTTTTTGACATGCAAATTTAAGAAGTTTTTTTGTTTATATATTGAAGTTTATTTACCAATCTTTTCTTTTAATGTTTCTGGATTTAGAGTCATTGCTAGAAAGGCTTTCCCCTTTCTAAGTTTATAAAGGAATTTCCCCATGTTTATTTTTAGTGCATGCATGATATTATTTTTTATATTTGAATCTCTTATCTGTTTGGAGTTTATGCTGGTGATTTGTGTGAAATGTGACTCCAACTTAATCTCTTAGCAAATCACTGTCTAGTTGATCCAATATCATTTATTAAAAGTCCATCATTTCCTCAATGATTTGAAACACCCCCTATGAAAAAGTACATTTCCATATGTACTGGGGAATGTTTCTGGATTTTCTATTCTGTTTGATTGGTCTCTCTGTCTGTTCATGAGTCAGTGCCTGTCTGTTTTCAGGAAAGAAGTTTTCTAAGATATTCTTAATATCGTTACGCTTAATAAGTTTACTTATTTGATTAATCCCCACAAAGATTTATATAACAAATCTCCCACATCCCCAACGTCCCCTATGTGGGTCCTCTACTTGCAACATGTAGGCTCTGGCATTCCACAGCAGTAGCCGCTTCTTGTCAAAGCCCACCACACACTAATCAGCCTGCTCTGACAAATGACACCAGCCTGCCCCGCTGTCTGTCTCCCCACTTGAGCTCTGATACCACCTACTAGACCAGCCCCCAGTGTGAACACCCTGCTCACCCCACTTGGGCATCCACTCCCTGCAGTGGGCTGCCATCCTCACCTCACAGGTAGTCTGACACCCCAAGCTGTGCTGCCTAGTGCAGGGTGTCTGAGCCAACGTGAGATGAGGAGGGTATCCACACAGGAGGGTATCCTGGCATGAGCACCTTCCCCACCCCACACAGACACGACCTGGACACTTCCCTCTGGTTCACTGTGGCTCCCCTGCCAGACTCACCATTGACATTGTGCTTTGTTTCTTTAACTAAGGTTCCATCGATTTTTAAGAGAATTGGGATCAACATGTTTAGAACCAGTAGTATTTTCAATTCCATGACTCACTCCTCTTTTTCCATAATGGGGAGATAATCAAGAGAACTCGTTTAGAGAATGTTACCAGCATATCAGAAATGTCGTTCTCTGGGCAGTGGTGTGAAAATACTGCTTTGGCTCCCTGGCATCTGTCCTCATTTCACTTGGTATCAGTAACTCATTGAGGAGAATAACTTTGGGGAGAATCAGCACTCTTCCATTGTCAGGACCCAGGATTTGGAGAAACCAGACTCCAGCCAATCAAAGGCTGTGACCTGGGCTTAGACAGATCAGCGCCTCTGACCAACTCTACAGGCAGCTAAAGCAGAGTGACAGATTGTGCTTTGCTGGGATGGCCTCTGTGTATCTCCCATCCCACAGGCTCTTCCTAAAGTACTGCAACATTCCTTCCCCTCACAGGCGGATCTATGCCCTTTCCTATTTAATTGAAGCCAGGGGAGCCTTTTGATGGCCCCAAGCAGTGAAATAGGGTAGAATGGACGCAGTATGACTTCAAAGTCTAGGAAACAAAAAGAACACAGCTTCTGCCTGGCTGTCTTTTGGGAGATGCTCACACTGGGGAAGATATCTAGCACGTTGCGAGGAAGATCCGACAATCCCATGCACAGAGACTGCTTGAGAGGCCCTTGTGGAGAGGAAGGGATGTGCGGAGCAGACAGCCAGCACCAATCTCTGGGCACGTGTGAGCAAGCCTTCAGGTGATTCTGGTCTCTGGGCTTCAAGCCTCCCCTGAGTCCAAGGGGAGAAAAGGGGAGCAAAGGGGAGCTGTCCACACCAAAACCTGACCAAAACACAGTTTTGTGGGCAAAAGCAATGTGGTTTGTTCTTTTAAACCACTCAATCTCTAGTAACTGGAACAAGCCCTCTTCAGCAATACTCCCACTCCATCTGTAAATGCCTCTAACCATGGGTTCCACCAGTGTTATCTGATCACTGATGGCGTTGGCTTTCCAGCAGAAGTAAGGAATCTCATCTCTATGCACCCCAGTCTCACACAGAAAGGGGCTTCCATAAACAATCATCCTCAATAATGACGTCCAAAGAGAGCCAAGGAAATGAAGATGTTCTTGGATCTATCACCACAGGTTACTGGGGCTCAGAGACCTGCTACTGGCTGATCAACATCCCCAACCATCCCACATGTAGTAGGCAGTTCCTGCTTTCTGTGGGGATGGTCAGCACTGAGACAAGAGCTGCGAGTGCTTGTGTGGTGACTGATAAGCTCTTGCTCCATTCAGGCCCGAGGTCTTGATCAGACAGCAGTGTGAGGCATTCAGAGGGAACCTTATGTGACAAGGCCACAACACTGAGGAGACACTTGGAGTTAAACAACAAGGAGGAAGCACCAGCAGCTGTGACCTGGGCAGCCTTCCTGGGGACACGTGGCCACTGACACTCCTGGTGGCATGTCTTCTGTCCCACAGGGCAGAGGCAGGTGAGTGATTGTCCCCACCAACAGAGGCCCAGCCTCATCCCTCACTGGCTCAGCCCTACTCCGACACTATAATCAGACACGTCCTAGTGCTGGTCCATCCCGGGAACTTTCCGAACTCCAGGTCAAACTTCCCTCAAACACTAGCAAATCTGATGCATAATGAAAACTCAGCAGGAATGGCAGGGCAGAATGCTGTTCTCCATGAGGGCCAGCAGGTGCTGTTCCTCCTCAGGCCCTACCCTCGTCATCTGGAAAGTGGGTTCTTTTACAAAGGCATCTGGAAGGGGATTGGAAGATGAGAATGCGAATTAATTAACTCCCCAGGAAAGGGCAGCTTGGAGAAAGGGGCTTGCTTCTGAAATCAAAGTGGGGCCCACTAGCTTTCTAACTCAATGTCCTGAAAACTAGCCTCCAATTCCACTCCCTTCTCCAAGCTTTGTCACTCCCATGCCACCCAGGAAAGAAGCTAAGGAGCCAATTGATCACAGAGCTGGTGGCACCTCAGTTCTGTTAACACTGATGTTCAGCTGGATCAGGCTCAAGGTCTCTCTGGTAATTTTTCAGTCAATGGGCACAGCAGCTTTGGCAGGCTCCATCTTGCCTGCTGCTCAGAACTTACCAGGACTATCCCAACCCACCCTCCTCAGAGCCTAACTGAGAGCCATTCCTTGGGGCCAACAAGACATTTACTGGGCACCTATGACCTGTCAGGGTCAAGCAGATACAGAGCAAACACAACTCAGCATCTTGAGCTCCTGTACTGAATATTACAGACCAGCAGCCCAGTGAGGTCTGGAAAACAAGAGGGAGGAGAGGACTCAAAGAACGTCAGGGAATGGATATTCCAGGATCCAGCAGGACTCCATCCTTTGTTCCAAACATCATTCCTGTCTGCCACACATGTGTCTGCAGCAAGAATTAAGGAACGAGGACTGCTCTTCTCTTTGTCAGACAGAGAATCTGAGTCTGGAGGGTCACTAGGCAAGCCTGGGTTGCCACACCAGGAAGCTGCAGGGCCCCCTTCTTGGTTGCTTCAAGCCACTACAGACCTCAATATCTGCCTCCCCAACCCCTTCCCACCCTGCTCTCCTTTGTCCCATTTCCCTGCTCCAGCCTGTGACTCCACGAGCACAATAAGCAAGGTAGAATACTTCTTTCAGGGAAAATCATCAGGTGCCATGAGGCCAATCCTTATTCTTGCCCGTATCTGACATTTCTTCTGATCCGGATTCCAGAGAAAAGAAAAAGCTGAGGGGGTGTCCTCGTGTGTGAGGACTTTGTGCTGACAGCAGCCACTTGCTGCTGAGAAAGGTGAGGAGCAGCGTGTGGCCCCACCCTTCTGGCCACACTTCACAGAAAAGTGCCTTCTCAGGAGCTGCAGAGCTGGGCCGTCTAGGAACGCTGAAGAGCCCTTCAGAGGACAGGTAAGCTTTGGACAGAGAGGAACAGGTCAGTTCAAGGGGACTGTTGAAGTGACAGGTTGATCAAAGTTGGCATCGGGAGGAGGCTGAGGTCATGCTCCATGCCCAGAGTGCACAGGGGAGAAATTCAAGCTTTTGCTTAGACACAGGAAAGCTCTGTACCTGGCCAAGTCTGCTCCAGGAACCTCCACCCAGCATGGGATGCCAAGAAGCAGAGGACACACAGATGCTCAGCTCCCGGTCCCCATCCCTGTAATTCTTCCCCACTCCAGTCCTGCTGTGTCCCAAGCCGTCCTGCCTCCTTCATGGTTCCTGGGGTGCATCTCCTGTGACTGCACGTCCCACTCTGCTCTGTGCAGCGTAACCCACTTCACCCTGAGGCTCCACAACATCCAGGAGCAGGAAAGGACCCAGCAGGTCATCCCTGTGAGAAGAGCCATCCCCCAGCCAGACTACAAGCCTAGGAATTTCTCCAATGACATTGTGTCACTAGGGTAGGGCACATTGTTCCACTGGTTCCTGCACATTTTAATCCTGAGGTTTTGTCATCCCTCATGACCTCATTCCTGTCCCTCCTTCCCAGGATGATCCTTTCACTTGTCTCAGGGCTGTGGATAAGTCAACCCCATGACTGTCCCTGGAGTCTTTGTGAATTCCTTTCCACCGCCTTCAGCTTGAAGATGATGGCCAACCTGACTGCCTCTATGAGCCCCCGCAGGCTGCCCAGGAGGAGAGAGCTGGCAAAGCCAGGGATATGGTGCAGTGTGGCTGACTGTGAGCACGTTCGTGGGAAGACTCCCTCCGCCATAAAACTGCGAGAGGTAGAGCTTCATATCCAAAGGGTTGAGCAACGCATCTCTCACTACAAAGACCATTACAACACCGTCGCCCAGATATGTGTGGGGGATCCAACAAAGAGCAAGACTTGTTTTTAAGGTGAGATCCCTAGCACTGTCCACAACCAGCCTGGGGAACAGCCAAGCTTGAGGAGATCTGGGCAGAGGGAACTCGCTATATCCTTATGTACTCAGTCTTGCCACCAACTCAGCCTCTGGTCCTGTCACCATGCAGGGATAGGAGCCGGTCAGACAGCCACTTATAGGCAAAGTCTTCTTTGTGGGGGAGGAGAAGAAGGGAATTTTCAGGGCCAGGCTGGGGCCCCAGAACCGAGGAAGGCCACAAAGTCTGTCCTGGCCCACATCTCACTCCCAGCCCCCAAACAGAGACCACTTAACCTCAGGGCATAAGGGAGAGGAGGAGCAGGAGAAGGCCCAGCTCAGTCCCTCCTCCCCTGCCCACTGGGGGAGCCCAATGGCTCCCTCATGTGTAACACGGTGGCCCAGGACATTGTCTCCTTTGGGAAAAAGAATGAGAAACAACCACGTGTCTACACCAGGACCTCGAGCTTTCTAATCTGGGGAAAACTGCCTCCAAGATTGATCCATCTATCTTCTCTGGGGCAGAAGCCAGAAATGCACTGGGTAGAGGAGGATGGAGGGGAGGCTGCCAGGGACTCACTAAACTTCCATCTTTAGAGTGGAAATCATTAATTCTTTCTTTATTCACCAAAATGTCCTACAGCCTATAGCGTATTGAGTAAATTTTTCAATAATCACTAAATATGGTATATAAGAATGGATTAAGAAAATTAAACTCATTTTTAAAATATCCACCTTAGAGAAGGCTGGACTAGAAAGACGTTGTCTGCTGAATGTTTGTCATTGATGAGTGTGCTTCGACTACGGGACAATGTTTACTGGGTAGAAAAGTAATACATGTTCAGCAGAGAAAGACAGTTAAAAGAAGAACAGAGCAATAAGAACATTAAAATTCCAAAGAATTTCACCACAACGAGATCATCATCATTAGTGCTTAAGCAGGATGCCTTCCCCTCTTTTTCTGTGTCTTCATAATGTTCCGTTGCTTTAACAGAATTGGGATAGGACTGTTTAGAATTGGTAATCTCTTGTTTTCATCTGTCATCATACTGGAGAGGATGTTGGGATAATCTGTTGGCAAATACTTGTAATCGTTAGGCCCAGGGACATCAGAGCCATGATTCACTGGGCCCAGGAGAGAGAGTACTTAGTGGATATTAATTATTTGGATGATCGGCATCCATTTCCCCATCTGTCACAGTAACCAGCATTTCTCAAGGGGAACTCGCTCTTCAGAAAACAGACACCATGATTTGGGTGGTCCAGGGGTGCCAAATGACTCAAGCATAAACCACTTAGGCATTCAATTCTGATGGACTCAATGAAGGTTTGTTTTGGTCCAGTGAATATCAAGTCCAGGATTTTATTCAAAATTGTGGGATAAATGAAGCTCTCTTTGTCACAGGATATTTACATTTAAAGAGGGGATTCTAAATATTCCAAAATACGAGGCTGGACTTGTGGTCAGAGAGGCAGTGAGGTTACCACTGTGGCTGGCTGCGAGTGTCCAGCTCTACATGCCTCTAAGGCAGGTCCAGACTCTACGTCCCACCACCAAGCAGACCCCCACCACAGCCCCTACTGGCCTACACTCTAACCACAGATTCTCAGTCTACTCAAGGCGACCGCCATCTTCTCAAGGACAGGAGCCATCTCACTCATCTCCTTGGAGCAAGCTTCCTAAATAGTTATTCATGACTTCATCAGGATGGAAAAGGAGCCAAGAGCTGAGAAATGGAGACATTCTAGATTCAGTCACTGAGGGGCTTCTGGGGTCCAGCTCCTCTGCTGGCTGCAGCACAGGCTTCACTTTCTTCTTCTTTCTTCTTGCTTTCACGTTGTGACTCAGCACTGGGAGTGCAAGTGTGGTTGATGACAGTGTTAGTGTCACCTAAGCCAAGCCAGAGAACTTCAACAAGCCACCTTGCAGATGACAAAAGAAAACCAGAGGAGCACAGGTCTAGGAGGTCTGTGAGGTCTTGAGCCACCCCTCCTGCCTTCCCCTTGGGGACTGTGTGTCTGGAAAGAAGTAATAACAGCAGCTCTGAAGGCAAAACTTCAGGAAGGATGCAGCCACTCCTGCTTCTGTTAGCGTTTCTTCTGCCTCCTGAGGCTGAGACATGTGAGTGACCATCCCCATTCAGGAAACCCCAGCCCATCTCACAAAACCCTCTGGACTCCTCACCCTTCTGCCCAGCACAGTCAGGGATTTTCCTCAGTTTGCACCCAAGAACTTTCTTGATGCCAGCCTCTATCCCAAACCTACACTAATAATTCTGATGCTTCATAGACACTCACAAAGGATGGCAGGAAGGAAGGCTGTTCACTAGAAGGTTTAGTATGTAAGCCTCTCTCTTATCACCTAGGAAGTGGGTTGTTCATAGAAAGGCATCTGGCAGAGGACATGAGGCTACAAATCACAAGTAATTAAAATCCTTCACTCCAACCCAAGAAAGGGCAGTTCAGAAAAATCAGGTGCAGTAATGACAGGTGTCCTGGACCCAGTTTAAGATTAAGTTTCATTTCCTGGTAACTTCACCCCCTCACCGCCACCGAGGAGAGAAGCCCAGGGAGCAGCTGATCTCTGAAGGGGCTGGATCACTGCATGCACGGCGCCCCGTTGCCATGGCTCTGCTGCGGTCCTCGGCAGCACATTTTCAGCCCCACCTCCCACTGTTATCTCAGGCCTTTGGCTGCTCCACACAGTGTCCCCTCTCCAGGCCAATGACCTTCAATCCCACCAGCAAGATCCCCACCAAACCTAAGCCTAAAGCTAAGTGAAGGACATTCATTCATGCAGCCAAAAAATGTCCACTGAGATCCTAGGATGGGTTAGACCCTCGGACATGAGGATTTGAGGAAATCCAGCACAATAGGCTCAAGGATAGATTCTTAGATATGGGCACCAGTTGAGACATTAGCAGAGGCTCAGAGGCGTTAGGAGACTCACTGAGACAGAAGGCATAGCGGAGCCCTGTCCACGATCCTCTTGGCTCCACCATCGTGAAGACAGCTCTTATGTCCGCCATACATGGTCTGAAATAGGACAGGGATAACAAGCACTGTCCTCCCTTTTCTCACAAGAGGTTCTGAGGCTTGACATTCAGAAAAGGTTATTCTGCTGCAAGGAGAACCTGGGAGGACTCTCCCCTGGTGTCCGCAGGGCACTGTAGTCCCCACCCTCAATCACCACCTTCCAGAGCCTTCCCTCCTGAACACAGCCACTCCTAGACAGCACATCTTCCAGTCTTTTCTTTCAGAGGACATGAGGCCAAGCCCCACTCCCACCCCTACATCATGTTTGTTCAGTTTCTGCTTTAGAACAAAAAGAGGTGTCACGGTGTCCTTGTGCAAGAGGACTTTGTTCTGATGGCTGCTCACTGCCGGGGAAGGTGAGGGGCCGCAGAAAACTGACACCTCCTGAGACCCCTGCGGGGACCCCTGTCCTCTGCAAAGGGGCCACAGCCCAGGGGAGCTCCCTCAGTTCCTGGTAACTCAAGGCCATGAGAGCTCACGACAGGAGCCATCTGAGAGCATGACTGGTCCATGTTGAAAATGTCATAATTTTTACCAGAATATTTAACATTGTAGTGATTTAGATGTCACACAAGTTTATGAAGCAGGAGTTTTGTTGCAGGCATGTAGCTGGGAAATTTTCCACGTGACTAGTGCCTGCATGATTGACCAGTTTGACAATATTTCCTGTTCCAGATAAACACCCTAAACCTTAGATTACAATAAATAATATTGTGGGGTAGGAAGGCAGTTAACAATTATCCTTTGGGTCAATAAAGGTGAAGAGGAAAGTGGGCATGGATAAGAAGACTTGAAATAGAAGGCACTCCCTATCCCAGAGTGATAAATTTAACTTTTCTGTATCTCCCAGAGTAACGTTTTGGGGAGTTCAGTCACACAGCCACACTGTCATGCAGAGAGGAGGTGAGTCCCCCGCCTACGAGTAGAAGGTCTGAGAGCAAGCTGCTCTGCTGCCTCCTCTCTGCCATGTGTTCCCAGGGCAGCCTCGTCTGTCAGATGCTGCTTCTGAGGCAGGTGCTGCCAACAGCGTGCTGCACGTGGACTTCCTGACATCACCTTTGAAGTGGAGGGAGAAAGCTACATTACCATGGGCCGTGGGGGCCACAGGCCTGAGCAGGCCAGTCCTCCTTATGGTTTCTTTAGTATGCAGACTTTGTTTTTTCCACTTAGGCAAATAAATTAGTATTTTCCTTTTTGGTTTGTGCCCTTTGCATCTCATTAAGGAAACATCGCTACCTTACGAACAGAAGTATAGTCTACCTTTTCTTTTACACTTTCAAAAATTTGTTTCTTACATGCAGGTATCTAATAATCTTTAATTTCTATTTGGTGATGGTATGAGTTAGGGATGCAACTGAATTTTTCCCCACATGAATACCTGCTTGTTCAGCACCATTGATCAGGGTCCATTCTTTTCTCTACTAATTTTTTAGGCTTCTGTAATCTATGGAGTCGAAATGTGAGAAAAGTTTTTCCTGAACTTTCTGCTCTCTTCCACCTGTCTTATTTATTTTTTCTTTATTATTATAATTTTTCTTTTTGATGAGTGAGATTGGCCCTGAGCTACAATCCATTGCCAACCTTCCACTTTTCACTTGAGGAAGATTGTCTTTGAACTAACATCTGTGCCAATCTTCCTCTGTTTTGTATGTAGGGCACTGTCACAGCATGCTTTGATGAACCGTGTATAGGTCTGAGTCTGGGGTCTGAACCCGTGAACCCCTCCCGGTGGAAGCAGAGTGTGCAAACTTCACTGTGCCACTGGGCCAGCCCCCCATTTTTTTTTTTTTTTTTAAAGATTTTATTTTTTTCCTTTTTCTCCCCAAAGCCCCCTGGTACATAGTTGTATATTCTTCGTTGTGGGTCCTTCTAGTTGTGGCATGTGGGACGCTGCCTCAGCGTGGCTTGATGAGCAGTGCCATGTCCGCGCCCAGGATTCGAACCAACGAAACACTGGGCTGCCTGCAGTGGAGCGCACGAACTTAACCACTCGGCCACGGGGCCAGCCCCCTTTTTTTTTTTTTTTTAAAGATTTTATTTTTTTCCTTAGCCCCCCATTTTTTTAACCCTTGTATAAATACTGCACTGTCCTAATAACTATAGCCTTGTAACAAATATTGATATTTGGTAAGGTAAGCCCTCATCTTATTCTTATTCAATTTTTTCTCGGGTCTTCTAGGCCTTTTAATTTTATATTTAAGTTTTAAAAACAAGTTGTTAACTTGCTTGAAACTCTCTTGGGCTTTTGATGAGAATGCTATTGCATCTGTGAGTTAATTCTGAGAGAAATGACATCTTTAAGAATATTGAATCATGTCATCCACAAGCAAAGTATATGTCACCATTTATTTTCCTTTTCTTTTTTTAAAAACATTTTCTCCAAAACATCCTCACACCTATTATTTATTCCTAAATATCTTGGAAATTTTGTTTCTAATGTAAACAAAATCCTTTTTTAAAACTATATTTTATGATTATTTGTTATAGGTGTCTAGAACCTAATTGATTTTTTTTTATATTTATTGTATATCCAGCAACATTGCTCAAGTCTCTTATTAGTTTGTAGACCCTATTAGATTGTCCAATGATTTTTTTTCACTACTAGATGACACATTGATATAAAGCATACCTTGGTGCTCACAATTGTCGACACACAGGTATAAAATTTAAAAACTGCAGCATTTGAAATATATCACCTGTCTTCGTTTCTATCAATTGATGTAATTTTGACTTGTGCCTGCCATACATTTGAGCTGGCAGGGAACTTAACCTTAGTTAGCCATTCTTGAGACTAACTTCACACCAGGAGCATGTCATTTAGTTCCAGGGTCTGAAACACAGCCAAAGCCTGGGTCTTGGAGACCTCTCTCTGGTCACATGTCATCAGTACAGTCAGTTTGCTGCTGACACATGGCTCTCTCCGTGCAGTCTCCTCCCATCCCCTGGGTCTCTGCAGCATTCACACCCATTAATGACTTCCTCTGGAAGGTGTGATAGGAGGGTGAATCCAAGAGAAGGCTTCATCAGAGCATCAGTGGCTATTCTGCAGCCAGAAAATCAGATTGGAAGTAAGTCATTGTGATGGAGAGAGAGCAAACTAGTAAAAGGAAGAGCGAGGGAGGCAGAAGTCTTCAATCTTATCATACCATAGTCATACATCATATGTAGAACTCCTCCAGTCATGAAACGAAGGGATAAAAGGCGAAAGAGAAGTTGCCCTTTGAAAAATCTCTCCTAGAAACACTGTCAGTGACTTTCATGAGCTAGAATTGTGTCACCTGTAAACCTCTACATACAAATGAGTGGGAGGGTGAGTATGTGTAGCTGGGTACACTACCGCTCTGAGAAAAACTGGAGTTCTTCAGTGAGGAAGAAGGGAAGATGGATATGGGGCAGGTGACTAGCAATGTCAGCGACAAAAAAAGTCCTCCATTTTAAAATTGCGGGCACTGAGACTCACAGCCTTCTCCACAAATGTGAGCCAGGAAGTCCTTGGGACTGCTTAAGGGCTCATAATAAAACTCATCTCCTAAGGCAGGCAAGTATGGACTCTGGAGTAAAATTGCATGCTCAGATTTGCACCCTGTATGAAACGGGACACTGCTACAGTTTGGAGCTGTAAGAGGTGTTTTGGTGTGGTGGTTTTGTCACCTGGGAGGAGACTCATGTGTCTAGACCTGAGGTTGTGCACAGGAAGAAATCTGCCCACCCAACGCACCAAGTCCTCGGGTGGTGACAGCTGAAGAGTTAGTGGAAAAAGCCACAAGGCTGTCATCTTACTTCTTCACCACAGTGTCTTAAACATCTCTAGTCTTATGGTGTCTCCCCAGCCAATGATAGACAGCCTGCTCTGAGACCACCAGGAGGTTGTTTTCATTGGGTGAGGGACATGGGGCAGAGATCTCTCTGGATTACTTGCTGGGGCAGAGTTGGCTGTCCACCTTGGACTGCAGCAGGAGTTTTTTCCCTCAGAATCTCAGGAAGTAGGTCCAAGCAGTGGCAAGTTTCCATGGCCCTCAGACCCACCACCTCACCACCTTCTCCTTCATTCCTTGACCTGATGTTTCTTGTTAATGGCCTGGCCACCTGTGGGGGTCCAGGTGAGCTATGTAACCTTCTGTCTGAGACTTTTCTTTCCGAATTTAACTCTGAAAGCTGCTCAAGGATACTCTCAATGCAAGAAAATCACTCAAGACTAATCTCCCTCACGACCTCCCCTAGGAGGTGCAGGAGATCTGACCTTGTCCTGAGTTGAGGGCAGCTCTAAGGGGACCAGAAGACAGTCACCATGTGGCTGGTGCAGAGAAGGGTCAGGGGGGCTTGTAATTCACAAGGATACATGCAACACATTACGTTTTCCCCAAAGCAACTTTGACTTGGATGAAGATCTTCCATGTAGTGGGTACACATTCTACAGTCAGGCAGCTAAGTGTGAATCCTGGTTCCACCACCAGCTAAAAACAACCATGGAAATGTTCCTTAACCTGGCTGTGCCTTGGTGTTCTCAACTGTAAAAGAATGATAAGAATGCTACAGCCTCTGGGATTGTTATAGGATTGAATGAGTTCAGATAAAGCACTTAAAACAGTACATGATGAAGAATAGGTGCTCTAAACACATCATCTGCTCATCATTATCCCATTCCTATGGCACAAGGCCCTCAATAGCTCACAGCTCCCACCTCACTGAGGTGCTGATTCCCCCAGAGTTTCTCTAAGAAGAGAAAGCTGGACTGGACCAAAAAACAGAAGGGAGAGCTTGTTTGCTTCAGAAGGTAATACTCCCAATCCGTCAACCCATATCTCTTCTTCACACATTCAAGCACACTCCATATACAATCTCACGTACACAATCTCGATGGAGGCATGAGAGAAAATGGAGAAAAGGAAAGGAAAAAAAGAGGATTCAAAGGAAAGGGAGTCTTTTCACACAGGAGGAGTGCAGAATTTCTTCAGGATCACATTCCAGGGGAGGTGATGGTCGCCTTCTTTCTTCATGTCCCCTTTTCTCCACCTTGCTTTGCCCTAAAAAGATATCACTTTCCTCTCATGTGGATTATCTCTGATTAATGCTTTATTTATTTTCTACTGCTGTGTAACAAACTACTACAAATTTAGCAACTTAAAATAACATCCATTTGTTATCTCATAGTTCTATAGATCAGAAGTCTGGGCAGGCTTAGCTGGGTGCCTGCTCAAGGTCTCTGGAAGCCAAAGTCAAGATGTCAGCCAGGCTGGGCTCTCATCTGGAGGATCTGGAGGAGAATCAGCTGCCAGGCTTATTCAGGATGTTGACAAGACTCAGTTCCTGGCAGTTGTAGCACTGAGGGTCCCATCTCCTTGCTGGCTATTATCAAGGGGCAGCTCTCAGCTTCCAGAGGCTGGATCAGTCCTTGCCACATGGGACCCTCAATCTTTAAGCCAGCATCAAATCCTCCTCAGACTTGGAGTTTCCATAACTTAATCCTCTGTAACCAGCTAGAGACAAGTCTATGGTGTTGAAGGGCTCATGTGATTATGTTAGGCCCACCAAGATCATCTCTTTTATACCATACATAGTCATGGAAGTGATATCTCATTATATTCACGGATTCTAACCACACTCAAAGGCGAGGAGATGACACAAGGGTGAGAGTCACTGGCACTAATTTTAGGATTCTGCCTACCACAAGTGCTATGAATTTCAGCAGTAACAGTGACAGAGCTTTTAAATGAAGTGAGGGAGAAAAATGGGGCAGGGATAGTTCAGGGTCACCTGAAGAGTTACATTTGGGAAATCTCCCTCCTGGGACATTAAACTTTTTCTATATCAAGTTCAAAATCACCTCAAGGGCTCAGACACTCAAGAAACGTGAACACTAACCCAATTAGAAGGCACATGGGCCTTGATAGAAGCAAGAGCAGGTTCCCGAGCAGGCAGAACTGTGAGCAGGCCCAGGGGGACATAAGCCAACACTCACCTGGTTCTGACCTGGGAGGTCATGACACAGAAGCCCCAGGCCTTAGAGATCATGAGATATCAACAGAACATCAGGACATCCAATAGACATTCAATGGGTTCAGAAAAGGAATATTTTCTTCTCCGTGAGCTTCGCTAGGAAATTTGAAGATTGGCTCAGCCTCCAATGGGAAGGAAAAGTCTAGGCCAGTGGGAGGCAAAGAAGAGGGACTTAATAGTTAGAGAAGAGACTGAGCCCTGCGATCTGAGACTGTCAACTGAGCATTCCAGCTGAGACCTTATCCACCAGTTGGAGGGGCCCAAGAGAAGGGTCAGTTCCCCTTTAGTAAAGAGCTGAATTCAGACACACCAGGACTTAGACATCTGAGCTACTCACATTGTAGACAGTAGCCAATATATTTACTAATTATAATAATGTATACAACAGATTTCAGCAAAGTGCCTCGTTCTAACTCAGCAAGCACATTGTGATAATTTTCTGACAGAAGGAAGTAAACGGTCTTGAAGAAGGAAGGAGCAGAGCTGTCAAGCTCAGCCAGAGGAGCTGGGCTTCCCCAGAAGGCTGCCCAGAGCAGCGGCTGCTCCACACGCCAGGTGTTTGCCCTTGGAGGCGGAAGGTGAGTCAGAACTCAGGGGCCCCAGCCCCTCCCTGCTTGTGTAGGGTCTGTTATCTCACTGGTCCTCACTATATTTTTCTTCTCCTGTTGTCTTTATTGTCAGAAGCAAATAATGGAAGAAAATGAAGAGCTTTTGTTCCCAGCCAGTGCAGTACTCAGGTTTAGAAACCACGGAGGAAGTCTGGACTCCATCTGAGCTAAACTGTGAGCTGCCTGGGTTGTGAAACAATGAGGGGAGCAGGAGTAAGCTGGTCATTCTTCGTTTTGTCTGTTTTTAAACTTTAAAAAAGTAGTTTATCCTATACCAGCACTCTGCAAACTGTTTAATATTTAACATTTAAAAAATTAATTGCATTTTTTTAAAAAGAAATATATTTGCTTGGTGTAAAATTTAGGTTTCAAAAGCATTAAAAAGTAAAACTACTCCTTTCACCTCTGACTCCTTAGTCATCCTGTTTCCCTCCCTGGAAGAAACAAATCAATGATATATTTTTTGGATTTCTCCATGTTGATACACGGAAGTATAATTCATTCATTTTAAGGGACGCATATATTCCAATGCATGCAATTAACACAATTTATTTATCCATTCTTAGGAAATTTAGGCTTTTTCCAATCTTTTGCTACTAGGAAAAGGTTGCAATGAGCATTCTGTGATGTGAATTTCTCTAGGGATGTGAGGGTATATCCTTGAAGTGGAAAGGCTGGGTTAGAGAGTGTATGTACCTTCACTTGTCTTGGAAATTGCTCAGTTGCTTCACAAAGTTATTGTTCCAGTTAACGCTGCCAACAATACTTAGTATTATACAGCTTAATAATTTGTGTTAGTCTACTAGGTGTGAAGCGGTGAATCACTGTGGTTTTTATTAGCACTGCCTGACCACCAAATCGTCTCTTCAAATATTTCTTAGCCATTCGAGTTTGCTCTTCTGTGAGTTGTTTGTTGTATCACTTTCACATTTACATGTCATTGTTTTCCTTAAGGATTTTCAAGACTTCTTGATATATTCTAGATGCTATTTTTCAACAGATCACTGTAAATATTGTCTCCCAATCCATAGTTGTTTTATGCATTATGCTGTTGCCTTTGGTTAAACAGAAGATTTGCATTTTCAAGTAGTCCAATTTACTCGTTTCTGTCTATTGCCTTTGAATTCCACATATTTTCTGGAAAATAGAAGAAATTAACTTTTTTCAAAACTCCTCATTATTTCTCATAATGCTCGGGTACTCCAGAACCTCTGGGTGTGTGGTCATCTCAAGATAATTACTTGGACATATCAAAGAATACTTTCCATCTTCAACTGTACATTTGCAGGACTGGTAAATATGACTGCCTCAGGAAGGTCTTTCCTATCTCTTGAAAAGGGCAGGTTAACCTGTCATGTTCTCTTATAGTTGTTTTTCCTTCAGAGCACTTGCTGCCGTTCATAATCATATACGTGTATGCACACTTGGCTAAAGTATGACTCACCCCTTGAGATTAGAAACTAAATCTGTCAGTGCTACTGTCTGATTCCCTGGACTTTGTAGAGTACCACACACAGAGAAAGTACCCAACGTATCTTTTCAAATGAGAGAATTGCCTGGACTTGGACATTCCATCTCCATCTCTTTTATATAAAACCTTTCACTTAGGGAGTTTTTCTCCAGTGGTCCTATGAGTTGGCCGGCTTCCCCATATCGGCTCAAACAATGGAAAGGTTCAGAATTTGCAGGAAGTTGCATCTCTATTTTTGCTCGAAAGCCCACCGTGGTTTTCTCTTTATGAGGTTACCTAGTGGCAAGTGTGAAGAATCAACAGCTCTTCCGACACAGCAGATCTTAGAAGGGTGATTTGTGGTGACAGCAGACAACTGCAAGTTTATGGTTATTGGCTAATCAAAAGGAGTTCTCAGCCTTAATTCATCCCCCAAGCATTTTGCATTTTTGCAATGACAGATTTTCAAGGGATAATTTTATTCTTATTAAATTTAGGGCATTGAAAGGAGTGTCAAGGTTACATTATGACTGATTAGGCCACGTTGGAATGTCTGCCTTCCATCTGGATGCCATGGCACAGGGTTAGCACATATGCACCCCACTCACAATGCTCTATTGTCTGCCTGACACAGGTTTTCCTGAGTATACCATATACCCTCCTCTCCTGAGTCAGGCTAGAGCTTGCTTTGGAAGTGAGAATTCAGATGAGAATATTGATGTGGCACATCAGGTGTGGGGCATACAGTCGTTTTATATAATGAAGGAAAGATGAGAATGGAAATCACTTAGGAAAGAGGAAGTTCAATGGAATTCCAAATGACAAAATTCCGTCTTTATATAAAAAGTGAATACCAAGATTACACAATTGGTCTTCACTTCTAGAATGTCACGTTCCTGGAAATGAAATTTAGTGGTGGAAGGTGGTGATTTACAAGAAGGGGGCTGCACATCACACCATCTAAAAGCCATCCAAAAAAGGCAAAGAAGATGAGAGCAAATGCCAGAAGTGAAATATCTATAGAGAAACAGAAAAAGTCATAGATCATGTTTTTGTTGCACGGATTGAAAAAAATGTGAAAATGTGCTAATTTTTGACTAGTCAGTTTTAAGAGATTCGTCCAAGCCTGGTACTCTGGATATCCCAAGAAGCTCCTGGAAAGTCATTCTGCTTTCCAGCACTGATTCTTCAAGAGTCTTCTGAGTACCTACCAAATAATTTATAAACTATCAGTTTGTTTCTCACCACTCTCTCCTTACTACTCCACATCCATCCCATCTTAAAGTCCACATCTTCTCTGTTTTGCATCATGTCTTATCATCTCCATCATTTTTTACAACATTCAATAAAGCTCTCCATGTGCACTGCCCCCAAGGTTGTCATCCAGCAGCCACAGCGCACATCCAGTTATTCTTTGGTTGTTTTAGTCACTCTCTGGTTAGACAATCACACAACTGTAAAACAGGAAGAATGAAGTATGTGGAAGAGTGGAGGAAAATACAACCACTTTTGAGGCCAATAATTTTTTTCTGGTGACTTTGTAGGACTGAGCCCCAACTTTTCCTTTGTTACTAAAGTATTTGCTAATATAGATGTCTCATTTTCCCCATAAGATGCTTGCCTTCAGAAGGCCCAAGTAAACATCCTTCGCTCAGTGAGGCTGAGAATCTCAGAATGCTCTTTGTAAGGCTGCCATGCTGGCTTTACTCTACCTAACAAAGGAGTTAGGTGAAATTTCTGGTTCGTTTCCCAGTAACTCCTTGTAAAAGGAATAAGAAAAGGCCTTCCATCATAAACCCTGGTTAAGTGAGAGGGGAGAAATATCCCAATGCTGCAAGAAGGGAATCCCATGTGAAGAAAAGAGTGTAATGGAAGGATATCCAGGAGGATTATTTTGTTTGTAACTTATGAGAAGATGTCTTCTGAACTTGAACTTCCAGCTTGAGATACAAGGAAGAAATGCCAAAAATGCTACTTTCCCATTTTGTTCTGTTGTCAGTCCTATAGAAAGCACAGCCTGAAGCAAAGATTATGGTGGGAACCATTTATTTGGGTGGTGCAAGGCTGACAACGACAGTGCAGAAAAAGGATTAAGTCAAGGAAAGATTCCATGCAATGAGATATGTGACATTATCTCATTTGGCCATTACTTCACAGCAAGCTGCTAAGAAAGAAAGCAAGTTTCTCAGCAAGCTTCATCAGAACATGGAAGTTCTCCAGAACAATTGCAAGGTGTGTCACAGGAGGAGAGGAGCATTCAATGTCTGAAACAAAATCTGAATTGATTGCTTGCTAAGAGAGAGCTGCATTTGTAAAGAACAGTGTCTCTGAACCAAGCAAGAGCAAATCTCGTATAGGATTTGGAAGCGTGAAATCCAGAAATTGGTGAGCTTTCAGCAGTGTGAATGTTTTGGCATTTGCTGTCTTTTCGTCTGTGGTACAATGGACATTGGGATGAGGTTGTAGCCGGCTGGCTGATATGATCTGGCTCCTCACTTGTCCTTCGGGGAACCAAGTTTCCCGCCTCATGGAACTTGCTCTTTCATTCAAGCCCAAAACTGGAGGGGCAACTAGTAGAGATGGGGCATCAACTGAGAGGAAGAAAGAAGAGAGAGAGAAAGAGAGACAGAGAGAGAGAAAGAGAGAGAGAAAGAGTGCACCCAGCTGGTTTAATCATGAAAGGAAAAGGGGCTTTATCAGTAAGTTAGAGAGTGACTGAGAGAGTCTGGTCCTGGCCAGTAAGGACTAAGGAACAAACTCTTCCTGGGGAGAGGGCCTAAAGGGGGTTATCCACAGGGAACAATATCCCAGAATAACTGGGAATATCACTTCTTCCTTCTCAGTTTTTCTTAAAAATGAACAGGTCCTTTGAGCCCAAGCTGCTACCCCCACACTGTATCCAACAGTTTCTGACTCTTGTTGCCCAAAACCTGGAGAAGCCAAAGTTTTTTCCCCCTCCAGCTCAGTGAGGGACCATCACAAGGACCTCTCTCTCTCCTGGACCAACTAATTAGCAGTGGGTTGCAGGTGTGCCCTCTCAGGGCAGGAGAGGAGCTCGGCCTCTGTGCCCTGATGATCTTCCCTGAACAAGAGAACCCAGGGCCCCAAATATGGGAACAACAGGAGAGTCAGAGCACCAGGCCCAGGGAAGAGGCATTAAAGGTAGAAAAAGAGCCAGCAGGGTTCCTCCATTCCAGCCCAGCCCTGCTCCCTCCCTCGGATCTACTCTTCATATTCTCCCCCTTGAATCTCCATAGACTTCCTGAAAGGATCCCACTTGGGGTCATTCCCAGACTGAAGCCTGCCCAAGGGAAAGAGCTGGGAGAACACCAGAGTCGCACACTGCGTGCAAAGCAGCCGAGAGTGAAGGGCTTTCTCACAGTCTTGGGGAAAGGATGGAAACCTTGGTTATCTTACTAGACTAGGGGTTGGTTAAATGGTTTCTGTAGGTTTTACAGATACCATTTGTTAGACTCAGGAAATTTCTTTCTGTTTTGGTCTGATAACAGGTTATCTTTGTTATCATGAGTGGATGTTGATTTTTATCAAATGCCTTTCTGCCTAGTGAGATGATATGATTTTTCTCTTAGATCTGTTTGTGTGGCAAATTGCATTAGTCGATCTTTCTAAGTTTAAATGAGACCTACACTATTGGTATAAACTTCACTTGCCTGTGATGCTTTAACCTTTCTATGTATTGTTGGACTAGTTTTGAGAGTTGATATTGTTCAGGGTTTTGTGTCTATGAATCACGCATGAGGTTGACCTGTACTTTTCCTTTCTTATCCTGTTATTTGTGTCAAGGATATGCCAGCCTTATAGAACGAGATGGTAACATGCCTTCTTTTTCTCTTTTCTGGAAGCCTTTGTAGATTAAAAGTTTTCCTTCCACGGGGTGGCTGGCCCCGTGGCCGAGTGGTTGAGTTTGTGTGCTCCACTGCGGCAGCCCAGGGTTTCGCCTGTTCAGATCCTGGGCGCGGACATGGCGCCGCTCATCAAGCCACACTGAGGCGGCATCCCACATGCCACAACTGGAAGGACCCACAAGTAAACAATATACAGCTATGTTCCAGGGGTCTTTGGGGAGAAAAAGGAAAAATAAAATCTTTAAAAAAAACAAAAGAAGTCTTTTTCCTTGAATTTTGGTAGAAATTAACAGTGAAGCCATCTAGGTCAGTTCCCTATGTGGAAAATTTTTGATGGCTGATGCAATTTCTTTGATAGCTCCAGTATTACCTAAGGTGGCAATTCCTTCTCGAGAAAGTGTTAGGCAGTGATATTTCTATTTTGTCTAAAATTTAAAATGTGTTAGCATGAAGATCTTAATAAGATCCTTGGCTTATCTTTTAATGGTCTGCAGCTTTGTAAAAATATTCCCTTTTTAGTTCCCGATCTTAAACATTCGCACTTCCTCTCTTTTTTCATGATTAGTTTCTCCAGAGGCTTGTCAATTTTATCAGCCTTTTCAAATAATTAATATTTGCTTTATTAAATCTCTCTCTTGTGTGTTTTCCTACTATTTCATTAACTTCTGCTACTTATTATTTCTTCCTCCCGTTTCATTAAATTTATTCACTTATCAATTCCTACTTCCTTGGGTTATACGATCACCTCAATAATTTCAGTTTTTTCTAATATGTGAGTTTTAAGACTATAAATTTTTCTCTACATGCTTTAACTGCATTTTGCAATTTTTAATAAGTATTAATGTTGTTATTGTTCAACCAAAAACATGTTCTATTTCTTTTTAAATTTTATTTTGACCTATGGGTTATCTAAAAGTGTATTTCTTTTTTTCTAATATTATAAGAATTTTTCCAGTTACCATTTTATTGATTTCTAGCTTGATTATGTTGTGGTCAGAAAACATTCCAAAGATTTGCATTTCTAGAGTTTCTCAAGATTAGCTTTAGGGCCCAATATATGAGCAATTTTGGCAAATGTTTTGTGTGTATTTAAAAAATTTCTTAACATTGGATGCAATGTTCTAAATCTCTATTAGGTCCAGGTGGTTCCTTGTTTTCTTTAAATCATCCATATCCTTATGGAATTCTTTTATGGTCTACTCACTATAATAATTCTTGAGGTGATGGTAGGTTTATTTATCTCATTGGAGTTCTTCCAATTTTTGTTTTATAGATTTCCTGGCCATATAATAGGTGCATTAAAATGTAAAATCATTTTGTCTTCCCGATTCATTGATCTGTTTATCGTTGTGTAAGGACCCTATTTCTCTTCACAGACACTTTAGATTTGAAGTCACTTTTGTCTGGTATTGATACACCTACAATGGTTTTCTACGGTTACTGTCAATAATGGTAGATCCATTTCCTTTCTCTTACTTTCAACTTTTTAGACCTGTCTATTGCACAGGGCACATCTTTATGTTTGTTTTCACAGCTGCCTTGATTCTTTGAATGTAACTGGAGTATTCAGGATGCTTACATTTGACATAGTTATGGATATATTTGCTTTTAAGTCTGCTCTGACTTTATGTTTTGCGTTTCTCCCAACTATTCTATGGGTTTTTTCCCCTCTTCTTTCTTACCTTTTCTTGGATGGATTACTTTTTACCTTTCCTTTTTTCCCTTCTACTATGTGGAAGTTATGCATTGTTCATATTATTTTAGTGGTTACATAAAAGTACAGGATGTCTCCACAACTTCTCAAGGATTAAATTTAATCAGCAGGTTTACCCTTCTCCCTGAAAATGCAGGAAATGCAGGTCTTTTAATCTCATTTACCTTCTCCAACAATTTTGGATTTTAATTCTACCCTGTTTTGTTAACGCATTAGAAATCGTGATTATCATTTTAAATAAACAATGTTCATTTTTCTTTAATAGTTTCTAGTTACTAGACTAGTTTTGTTTTTTCCGTATTGTGCTCTAATAATTTCTTCACATATTTCTTCCACTTTATAATTCTCTAATGTGTTGTCTTCAATGTGCAAGCAAATCTACCCACTTTGTTTTTAATTTTGTTATCTTGTCAGGACTAATTACCCTGAAGTATTCAAGAGGGGTGGGGGTGAAAGCATTTAATGATTTTTCCAAATCGTTTTTCTTCCCTTTTGTGATGTTAAGAAGATGCTACCAACCACCCTGAACCAGACCAACCTATGACCTTGGCCTTATTTTAAGTGCTAACATCTCTCCAGGAGGACCTTGGGCCAACCTGCAGTATGTGGAAACCTGTTTTCCATCTGAGCCTGTACAGCCAAATACCCACCTCTCCCTTTCTTTTTTCCTTTTTTGAGGAAGATTAGTCCTGAGCTAACATCTGCCACCAATCCTGTTCTTTTTGCTGAGGAAGAGTGGCCCTGAGCTAACAGCAGTGCACATCTTCCTCTACTTTATATGTGGGATGCCTGCCACAGCATGGCTTGAGAAATGGTGCCATGTCTACACCCAGGATGGGAAGCGGCAAAGCCCAGGCCACCAAGCAGAAGGTGTGAACTTAACCCTTGCACCACCAGGCCAGATCCATCCACCTCTCCCTTTTGAAACTCCCGGTCTTCATCTGAAATAAAAATCCCTGCTTCCCTTTGTGCGGGGATGCCATGACTCCAGAAGTGATTCCTCATGGTCTCCCATTTGCTGCAAAGACACCTTTCTGTGTGAGTCAGCTCCTTCTGGTGGAGAGTCTGATTTCACTTGCCAGGAGAAAACCCACTTTCATTTTGGTAACAATTTCATTTTTTATATTTGGAAATTCTGTCTATTTCTTTATCCAATCAATAATGACACTTCATATTTTCCTGTTCCCTCCAGTCATTTTTAAGTTTGTATTATGTTATGTGCAAGATAATTCCAAAATCTCAAGCACGTAGTTGGTGATCTGTCCCCACTAAGAGTTATTTCTGCTGGCTCTCGTTGATGGGGTCACGTTGTCATGTGTTCTTTGGCATTTTGATTATGTGCAGCTTGATACTTTTTAAAAGATTTTGCATGTGTGGTTGGTAGGGGCTGAGGGTGGCAGGCTTCACAAAGCCTGGAATAAAGGTACCTTCTTCAGAGAGGATTTACAATGGCTTTGATGAGGATTTTAGGCTAGTTAATTTTAAAACTGCAGATGAGAAGCAGGCTCTGAGGAGTGGAATTTGTTTGCGCTTTGATGAGAGACAGTTGCATTTGTGAAGGAAATCTCCATGCCTCCCTCTCTGTGCCAGGAGGAAGAGGGGATGGCCTTATCTATGGAAACTCTTAATGGGGAAGGCAAGAACTTGAGTTGTTTACTGACAAATAAAAATGGCAAGGAATAGGCTATATTGGAGTATATGAGGAAGCCATTCTGTATAAACCTAATTCGACCTGACCTGGTCTTTCCAAAAGGGCCTGACCGAGGCCATTGAGCATGCATTATATATCTGCTTTAGATATTCCCTATGTCAAGAGCAAAGTCCCTTGAGATAAAGGTGCAATTTCCCTCCCCTTCCCAAAGTTGGCATTTCTTTAAGGATTAAGCATCTTTCCTTAGCCTAGAAACTGATTGCTGTGCTCACCTGTGACCCCCCAGCTTGAGACAATAGACGTGCTTCCTGCTGGGCCCACCAAGATAGCAGACTCACTACCTGCTGTGTCCATCAAGCTCTGTGCTGTCAGGGCAAACTTGTGACTATTGTGGGAGGGACATTTCAATCATATGTGAAACATCCTGTTTGGGGGTATATAACCACTCTGTACACCTCACTTCTTTGGTGCCCTTTCTTCCTTTGGGAAGAAAGGCCCTGGGCCATGGTCCTCAGATTTCAGCTCAGAAAAAACTCACCCAAATTTTCATTTATAGACTGACTATGGATTATTTTCATCGACATTACTGTCTGGCAACCTTATGTAACTGACCCCCCACAACATCCTCCTTTGTCTTTAGCTGAAGATATTTAAGCAGTGACTTCTGCCATTTACTCAATCTGGTTTGATTCTTATCTAAAAGTTGTGGGACCACCCAATGGCCGGACCCTACCGGCACTGATACCATTTTAACTGTTTTACATCTTCTTTCCTTTGTCTTGCAAAGAGATGACTCACATACCTATGCCTAAAATTTAGCCTTCCTCTCTACCCATGTTTGCAGCAGAAGCGGCAGCAGCAGCGGCTCCTCCTGCCCATGGGTCCTGTCCCCACACAGCAGCTCTGACTGCCCATGGGTCCTGTCCCCATGCTATTCCACACTATTCTCTAAATAAAAGAACACTACTGCCAGATCTTGAGACCCCAAGAAATCTTTCTTTCGACTCCTCGGCTCACTGACCCCACATCAGCTTCTGCCTGGCCCCAGGAGGCATTTCCCTTCTAAACCACCTGGAAATTGTCGACGAAAATAATCCATAACCAATCTATAAATGAAAATTTGGGTGAGTTTATTCTGAGCTTAAATCTGAAGATTATAACCCAGGAGAGTCTTTCCTATAGGAACAGAGCACTCCAAAGAAGTAGGGGTATACAGGGTGGTTATATACCCTCAAAGAGTATGTTTCACATATGATTGAAATCTCCCTTTTACAGTAGTCATGAGGCTGCTCTGTCAGCACAGCGATTGATGGAAATGGCAGATAGGTCTGCTGTCTTAGTGAATGCCGCGGGGTGGCAGGTGTGTTGCCTCAGGCTGGGCTGTCACAGATGAGTGCTGCAATCGGTTCCCAGCCTAAAGAAAGATGCTTAATCTTTAAGGAGACGCCAACGTTGGGAGGGAGAGAGAAGTTGCACCTTTATCTCAAGGGCCTTTGCTCTTGCCATAGGGAATCTCTAAAACAGATGTACAATGCATGCTCAATGGCCTCGTTTAGGCCCTTTTGGAAAGACAAGATCAGGCCGAATTAGGTTTACACAAAATGGCTTCCTCATGTACTCCAATATATCCTATTACTTGCCAGTTTTGTTTTATCAAAATCATGCTGGAGACCCAATGAGAACTTGGGCTGTAAATCTTCAGGAAGGCTGTCCCTGGTCACAGCTTCTCAGAATCCGATTGTTTTTCCCTTTCCTCCATTTTCCAGCATTGTTCACTACCAAGGCTATCTTCTCTGTGGAGGGTAGAGTTAGTTCTGCTCACTGTTATGCTAAGGGACGGCCTGTGGGGCCCCAGATTAACATGAGGACAGTTTCTTACTTGAGTCTCCATATTGGTTGGACCCAGGGCCTTCACTTTTATCCCTCTTCCCCCGAGAAATCACCTAAACGGAAGGCCCAATTGTTTACATGGCAAATACCGTCAGGGCAAAACCAGCTTGAGTTATCGTGACTTCTGCTTACCTTTCCGGGTTTCAGAATTAATATCCAAAATTTAACCTGACATTCCCTCGGTGTCTTGTCAGTATGTCAACGCTTTAAAAAGGATGTTTCCCCCTGTTTTTCCTTTAAATTTTTTTCATTCAGTTCGTTGGTCCAAATAACCTGGCCTGCTATCACTAGACATGGAAGTCAGGGTGTTACTTTTGTATTTATTCAACCATCCTTGATTCAGTTTCTCTTGTGAAGGACACAATTAGAACTATTTCACCTCGTCACTGCCCTATCATTTTGCCAGTTAGTCTTTACCTCACAAAATCACAGAAAATAGTTCAATGATTACGTTTTAGTGGACTCTTGCCCTAGTCACATGTGAAAAGACAGTTTAATCTCAGTGTGCAATCTTCAAATTCATCACAGGTTGGTTTTCTTCTGAGGAAGTTTCCACTAAAAAGCTAATCCAATCTGGTGTGCAAACTCTTCCTTTACTTTGGAATCCTATCCTCTCCTGAATTTCAAAAATTCCCTTTTCTGGATTTGGGGGAGTCTTGTACAACTTAGAAAAATCTATGGTTGTCCAAGGGGCTAACTCCACTTCAGATCACTGATGTTTGATGGTCAGGCCCTTGAGCAATGGAAAAGGGAAAGAGAAAGGCCTGAGAAAGCTGCTGAAGGGAGTGTTCTGACCCAGTAGATGTGAGACCAAGGTTGGAGCAGGAGAGGGGACGGAAATGTCCCCACCCACCCCTTGGTCCTCATGAGGAGGGGTTTAGCCTCTTGCTCCTCCCTATATATTGCTAGTACTTGATGGGAACACTGGCCCCATCTACCTGTGTAAAGGTGAGGTCCTAAAGATGAGAAACACAGTGATGAAATGGTACTGCACTGTGGTAATGACTATGGCAGGGCAAGAACCAGAGAGTAGTTAATGGGCCAGGATCCTGGATTTCTCCATTCCTTAGCAAGTTTCCCAGCAGCAAGGAGAAACAGTTCAATAATTCAATGCCATTTGTTAAAATGTTTATATTATATTGATATCGAGTCAACACAAGGTTGACACAAGGGAAGCCACATTGTAGAAAAGAAACCATATTGTAACTTTGAATGACCTCTGATTAACTAGTCCAGGCATACCCTATTTTGTGACCCCTCCCAGCTGCTTTAAGATGATAACTTTGTTCTTTTGAGTTCCTTAGTAATATGATGACCCCCGGGCAGAGAGCCTATGCTGATAGCCATCATCAATGACAACTGAAAAATCAGGGTATAGTGCCTTGTTCCATTCTCTAATGCATATCCAATAAATCAAAGGACTATCAGGAACTGGGACCAGATGTCTGCCCCACCTGGAGATCAGATGGAGGCACCACCCAGAGACCAGCCGTCTTCCCCACCTGGAGACCAACCCCCTATAACCAGCGTGTAGTCTTTGCTCTGTAGATGGTTCTTTTGGACATTAGTCCACCATCATTCCTCTTGCTATCAAGCTGTAACAAAGAAATCCTTTCTCTCCTAGCACTTTGCCTCCTGACTATGGGCATGTGTTGCAGCAAGCAACCTCCCTTGGCCAGTAACATTACGACACAATAATTCCACTACTGCGAATATATCCTGAAAACAGACTGTGAAACACACATACACTCACGTTCACAAATGCCTACAATAAACAACAAACTTTGAGCATAAAGATGCTCATCTCAATATTATTTAAATTTGTCAAAAATTAGAAGCAGCCTAAATAACAAAGTGGAAAGCATTAACTATAGTATATCCACATAATGCAGTATGATATAAACATAAATAAGAATTTTTGGAACCTTACAGAAAACCAGGCTCAAAACCTTAACTGACTATTTGCATCCTCTCACTCCCAAAAGAGAAAATTATTGAAACATCAAGTTAACATTTTAGCATATTGGAATGGCAACGATTTAAAAAAATGACAATACTCACTATGGGCATAGATGTGGAGAAACTGCCGTAGAAATTTCTTGATATTGAGTACATAATTGGTACAATCCTTTTAGATAGCAATTTGATGACTGTGGGCTTTGTTTGTTCTTCTTTCTCTAATTCGGTTAGGTGTAGTTTAAGGTTGCTTATTTGTGACTTTTCTTGTTTCTTAAGATGTGTCTGTATTGCGATGAATTTTCCTCTTAATACAGCTTTTGCTGTATCCCATATGAGTTGGTATGGCATTTTATCCTTTTCATTTGTCTCCAGGTATTTTTTGATTTCTTCTTTAATTTCTTCAATGATCCATTGCTTGTTCAGTAGCGTATTGTTTAGTCTCCACATCCTTGTGCCTTTCTCAGCTTTTATCTTGTAATTAATTTCTAGCCTTACAGAATTATGATCAGAGAAGATGCTTGTTATTATTTCAATTTCTTTTAAATTTGTAGAGGCTTGCCTTGTTTCCCAACATATGTTCTATCCTTGAGAATGTTCCATGCGCAATTGTGGAGAATGTGTATTCTGCTGTTTTGGGATGAAGTGTTCTGTATATGTCTATTAAGTCCAATTGTTTTAGCTTTTCGTTTAGCTCCACTATTTCCTTTTTGATTTTCTGTCTGGGTGATCTGTCCACTGATGTGAGTGTGGTGTTGAGGTCCCCTACTATTATTGTGTTGTTTTTAACATCTTCCTTTAGGTCTGTTAATAGTTGCTTTATGAACTTTGGTGCTCCTGTGTTGGGTGCATAGATATTTATAAGCGTTATTTCTTCTTGATGAAGTGTCCCTTTGATCATTATATATTATCCCTCTGTGCCTCTCTTTACCTGCCTTATTTTGAAATGTGTTTCATCTGGTATAAGTACTGCAACACCTGCTTTCTTTTGCTTGCTATTAGCTTGAAGTATTGTCTTCCACCCTTTCACTCTGAGCCTGTGTTTGTCCTTGGAGCTGAGGTGTGTTTCCTGGAGGCAACAAATTGTTGGATCTTGTTCTTTAATCCATTTTGCCACTCTGTGTCTTTTTATTGGAGATTCCAATCCATTTACATTGAGGGTGATTATTGATACATGTGGGCTTAATGATGTCATTCTGTCACTCGTTATCTGGTTTTCCTGCCTTACCTGTGTTTCTCGTCCTGTGTGTTTTAGCCTACCCATTGACTTCTGCAATTTCTTATGCTGGGTTTCTTAGATTTTTCCTTATTTATGTTTTGTGGCTCTGTTCTGTTTTTTAGTTTAGTGGCTACCGTGAAATTTGTATTTTGAGTCTCATGTATAATATAGTCTATTCTCTGGTGGTCTCTTACTTACTTGGCCTAGACTGATTTAGTCCCTTTGCTCTTCCCCTCCTAAATTATTATTTTCATCCCTTATTCCAACTCGTGTTATGAGTTTGTAATCAGAGTGATAAGATCGTCTTTACTTTGGTGGTTTCCTTACCTTTATCCTAATGCTATAGTTGAATATTTGCTATCCTATTCTGGTTCTATCAATCTGTCTCCCTACTCTGTGGCTTGTGACCCCTTTGTCCCTTTTTTCTTTTTTTCAGGTAAGAGAGCCTTCTTGAGGATTTCTTGTAATGGAAGACTTTTGGTTACAGATTCCCTTAACTTTTGTTTGTCTGGAAAAGATTTAATTTCTCCTTCATATCTGAAGGATATTTTTGCTGGATAGAGTATTCTTGGCTGAAGATTTTTATCTTGTAAAGTTTTTAAGATATCACTCCAGTCTCTCCTAGCTTGTAAGGTTTCTGTAGAGACATTCGCTGAAAGTCTGATAGGAGTTCCTTTGTAGGTTATTATCTTCTGTCTTGCTGCCCTGAGTATTCTTTCTTTGTCTTTCATTTTTGCCATTTTTACTACTATATGCCTTGAAGTAGGTCTTTTTACATCCACAAATCTAGAAGATCTGAAAGCTTCCTCAACACACATTTCTCCCTCAATCCCTAGATTTGGGAAGTTCCCTTCTATAATTTAATTTAGGACACTTTCTGCTCCATTTTCATTTTCCAAGCCCTCCGGAATTCCGATGATACTTAAATTATTTCTCTTCATTGAATCCGCTATTTCTCTGATATTTTCCTCATTCTTTTTAATTCTTAGTTCTCTTTCTTCCTCTGTCTGGAGCCATTCAGCCTGTCTATCTCCGATTATGCTAATTTGCTCCTCTATGGTATCTACACGGGCATTCAGGGTATCCTTATTCTGTTTTATCTGATCCATTGTATTTTTCATCTCTAGTATTTCTGTTTGATTCTTCTTTATAGTTACAATCTGTTTTGTGAAGTAACTCCAGAACTCCTTGACTTGTTTCTCTATCTTTCCCTCTACCTCATTGAGTTTTTTGATGATAGCTACTCTGAACTCATTTTCACTTAGTTTACCTATTTCCAAGTCCTCAGGACTTAATTCTGTGCTTTTATTGTTTTCCCTCTTGTCTGGAGCTTTTATAAATTGCTAGATGGTAGAGGAGTGGTTTTTGCGGATGATTATAGTATTCGGTTGCAGTTACAGCCTGTTGCCAGTAGATGGGGGATGAGAGCCATGTGTTCAGAGCTCTCCGCCTTCAGGCAAGATGGCCATGCTCAGCGCGGGTTGGGGAGGAGGGGCACTTTCTCTCGCCCACCGAACTGGATTCTGACCAGCTCTCGTTCTCTGGTCAACCGGGGCCCTGGTTTGATGGGTCCTCATGCATGGAAGCTTTCCCCCATCAGCAGGTTTCCACTGCAGTGGCTGCGGGAGTCCTGGATGATCCCTGGTCACACGGCCCCTTCCCCACTCCTTCCCTCACCTGTGGCAGTGATCCCAGTCTCTAGGGGAGGGAGTGAAGTGATCTCTGGTCCCATTACAGCTCCTCCGAGGCCGGCTGCAGCCTCTCCGTCCTCTGTGGTCATGTTTCTGTAGTTTTCTGATGGTCTGGCATTAGGATTATTGGCTGAAATTCAGTTATTCCAATGCTTTGTTGTGGTTTGGAGGGGAGAGAGTCCCGGGTCAGCTCACCCTGCCATTTTGCTCCACCCTCTCCCTAGATAGCAATTTGCTAATGTGTGCAGTAAGTCAAAAAAATGCTAGGCAGTATGCTCTATGACTTTGGTCTGAGTAGCACATTTTCAAGTCCCATGTCTGACCAGGTAAGGGAAACAAAAGAAAAAATGAAAAAATGGGACTACATCAAACTAAAAAGTTTCTGCACAGCAAAGGAAACCATCAACAAAACAAAAAGACAACCTAACAATTGGGAGAAGATATTTGCAAACCACATATCAGATAAGGGGTTAATATCCAAAATATACAAAGAACTCACACAGCTCAACAACAAGAAAACCAACAATCCAGTTAGAAAATGGGCAAAAGATCTGAAGAGAGATTTCTCCAAAGAAGATATACTGATGGCCAACAGGCATATGAAAAGATGCTCAACATCATTAGCTATCAGGGAAATGCAAATCAAAACTACAATGAGGTATCACCTCACTCTGGTCAGAATGGCTATAATTAACAAGACAGGAAACAACAAATGTTGGAGAGGGTGTGGAGAGAAGGGAACACTTGTTCACTGCTGATGGCAGTGAAAACTGGTACAGCCACTATGGAAAGCAGTTTGGAGTATCCTCAGAAAATTAAGGATAGATCTACCATATGATCCAGCTATTCCACTGCTGGGTATTTATCCAAAGAACTTGAAAACACAAAGGCATAAAGATACTTGCACCCCTATGTTCATTGTGGCATTATACATAATAGCCAAGACATGGAAGCAACCTAGGTGCCTCTGAAGGGATGAATAGATAAAGAAGATGTGGTATTTACACATGATGGACTACTACTCAGCCATAGAAATGATGAAATCTGGCCATTTGTGACAACATGGATGGACCTTGAGGGTATTGTGCTGAGTGAAGTAAGTCAGAAGGAGAAAGTCCAATACCATATGATCTCACTCATAAGTAGAAGACAAAAACGACAAAAAAAAAAAAAAAAAACACATAGCACTGGAGATTAGACTGGTGGTTACCATTGGGGAAGGAGAGAGGGGGGAGGGCAAAAGGGGTGATTAGGGTCACATGTGAGGGGATGCACTATAATTAGTGTTCGGTTGGTGAACATGATGTAATGTATACAGAATTCGAAATATGATGTACATCCAAAAAAAATAAAAATTAAAAAAAGTAAATAAAAAAATAGAAAACATAATTCATGGAATAATCTATTAAAAATGCAAGTATGCTTTGAACTAGCAAACCCAGTTTATGTACTTATTCTCAGAAAATGGGACAAGTACTTAAAGGTTGTTCATTGCAATGTGGTATATACTGGCAAAAAGTTTAAAAATGAGAGCAACCTTGAACTAAAGCAAAAAGAGCATCAGTAAGTAAATTGTTGTAAGTTCATATACCACATGCAAATGACAAAATAGAAGCAGCCATTGAAATGATGACTAGCATTTCCTGACAGCCATATATGACCAAGTGATAGAAGCAGGTTACAAAATCTCATGTGTGGGAGAGCAATGTCACCAAGATGGCAACATAGGTCATTCCTGAATTTGCTCCCCTTCATGAGAAGAACAACCAACAACTATTCACGAACATAACACCACTGAGAAAATCTTAGAACAGAGGACCGAGGCTGAAGCACCCCCTGCACTGCAGAGACCAAGACAAATCATGTTAGAAGGATGATGGATGTTAACTAAATCATTGTGTTGACTATTTCACAATATACGCAATTCAAGTCATTGTGTTGTATACTTTAAACGTACGCAGTGCTATATGTCAATTATACCTCAATAAAACAAGGGGAAAATCTTATGTGTAACATTATCCCTTTTTTATTTTATGAAGTATACATATTTCCATAGTAAAATACCTATTAAAATAGACAGGAAAATGTTGGTGGCGGTAGTAAGTAGGCGACGAATATTAGATAATGCTATTTTTTTCCTGCTAATTCGGCTTATTTGTATTTCCTTGAATTATATTTTTGTGTATTTTGAAGGTGAAAGAAGGGGCTGTGACCCAAGAAATGCAGTTCCTGAAGCTGGAAGAGGAAAGAAACAAATTCCCTGGGAAACTTATGTTGGATTTCTAGCCTCCAGAACTGTGAGGGAATACATTTCCACCCTTTAGAGACATCAAGTTGGTGAGAATGTGTTGCAGTGGCCATAGGAAAGTAATACAGAGCCTCAGAAAAAGCCACCCCCACTGACAGCTATAAGTATGGACAGGCACCCCCTCAGGACTCTCACCATGTGGCTACTGGGTATTAAACTACGCCTTTGTGTGAAGAAAATGGTGGCCATTTCTCCAAGGCTCTGCATCCCCAAGCCGGGGATTAGCCCCAGTGAGCCAAGTTCAAGCTCACACCTGTGTGACAGCATGGCCTGCGTAAAGCCAGGCAGCAGCTCCAGAGGTGCAGCCTCACAGAAGCTCAGTGGGCAGGGGCTAGGCCAGGGTCAAGCTGGGAGAACACTCGAGGCCAGGGCTGGACCCCAGTACTGCCCCTGATCTCCCACACAGACCCAAACAGAGACCACTCACCTCGGGGAGATGGGGAGAGCAGGACCACATGGAGCCCAGCACAGTCCTCCCTTCCTCTGCGTACAGGAGACTCTGGGGGCTCCTCCTGTGTAACAATGCTGCCCAGGGCATGGTCTCCTTTGGATGAAAAATGGAACCCTCGCAGGTCTTCACCAAGATCCTGAGCTTTCTGTCCTGGAGAAAGAGATCAAGGAGAGCCCCTTCTTTGACTGACCATTTTCTTGGGGAAGAGTGCAGACCTCCCTGCATGGAGGCTGCCATGACCTTAATAATTAGATGGAAATGACTGATTTCTCTTCTATTTGTTGAACAACAGTCACTGGGTACCAGCTGTGGGCAGGCTAGCCTCTGCTTACGTTTCTCCACAGTTTTCAGCATGTTCCTCTCTCCCACCTCCCACCACCTCCTCATAAACCCTTGCTGTGTTATGAGCCAGCTTGCTGCTTTTCCACACCTCTTCCTGGATGAGCTCCTCACATCCAGCCCCATGGCCCCTATGGGCTAGAATTGGCTCATAGACCATTCACTCAGAGCCTGTCTCTTTGTCACCTGTGGTAACCTGGCTTCTGCCCTCAGACTTTTGCTGCCCACCTGGGCTATAGCTGCCAGTCAAGTAAGGGAGGGAGTCTTTGCAGAGGGACTGATCAGAATTACTTTTGCCATCAATCAGCAAGCAAACGAATATCAAGCACCCGCTATGTGCCAGGCACTGGAGGCTCAGAAGTGAACGTGGCAGACACCAGTCCTACCCTCATGAAACTTACAGCCCAAAGGACTTTCATCAGAATTTCCCCAAGTCTCCTTTCTTGTCCAGGCTGGTCAGATTGCTCTGAATCTGCGGGGGAAATCCAAACAAGTGAAAATCATCTTGTCAGAGAATAACAACATCCATCTGTCTTACCACTTCCAGTTTTCACATGCACTGTCACATTTGTCTCCTGAACAGCATGTTTGGGATTAGAAATGAAGTTTCCAGTCCTGTGGTCAGTGGAGCCCCACCTCTGGATGGAAGAGAGATACAAGGAGGAAAACACAACCAGGACAGCCATTTCTTTATGGTTTACATCTAGGGTGCCCTATGGGTAGAAAGTTCAGTACAAACACTGACTTGGAAGACATACCCCAGTTCCTTATCTTCCTTAAATCACACCAGATCAGGGAGGCTCACGTGGTGCCAGAAAAATGGAGAACAGCCTCCAACCCACAGGCCACCATGGTTACTGCTCCTTAGCATTCAAGGTCACAGTGACCCTCAAAATTGGCCAGCTCTTAACTTGGAGGCCACATGTGTGATAAAAGCCTCTGTGTTGACACTGGTTCCCATGGGCCTAGTCAGTGGAGCTGGGCATGCAGGTCAGGAATCCCCTCCCAGATCTTGATGCTTATCTGGCTTTAGAGTTCAGTCCAATCACAGCAGTAGATGAATATCCCCCGACCAAAACACACACACAGCAGACTCACTTTCACATGTGGTAAGATCTCCCTCTGGGTTCTCGTCACCCTGGCAGGTGTGCCTTCTCACATCTTATTGCCACAAAGACCTCTGCAGCAGAATATTTTAACGATCTTGGCCACTTTCATAACATGGGGAGAACAGTTGTGTTCACACAGCTTTGGTCTGAGGGCTGAAAATCCTCCTGAAGCAAAGATATTCCAAGATCATGCTCAGAAAGAGAAAAGGAAGGGAACAAAACAAAGAAAAATACACGACTATACACACACAAATATATATGATACACAAATATATATGAACACATACAGACATATATTTCAGTGTGTATCATATGTGAAATATGCATACATGTGTCTATGTACATATGTGTAGATACAGGTATAGGTATGGAAATGTGATTTCAAAAAGCTACCCTGGCACACACATAACCCATTTGAGAGAGATTTCCATGGCTAACAATGTTTACAAAGCCTCTGCTGTAGCCCGATGCTCTTATGTTAGAGGAGGACATGAGGCCCAGAAATTGATATGACTGAGCAGGAGCTGAGGGCTCTTAAGCTCCAGGTCAGGTCGTCCTCAACTGAGAGATAAAGGCTCAGAGCTGCAAAGTTTTAAGTGATCTTATGTCTACACCCAAGATAACCTCCCTGGCCCCTGAGGAATCTGTGTGCCAGCCTCTCTCGCAACAATTCCCTGGAGAGGAAGCTCCTGGGCCACCTGAGTGCCATTCTAGGAGAACTCTGATTGTCAGAACACTCTCCTTTGCTGAGCTAACATCTGCCCGCTGTGGCTTCCACCACCTCTTAGAGTGATATAAAAGAGAGTTTGCAGCTGGGCATGCATGCGTGCTGTGCATGTATGTGTGTGTACACATTTTCTGTAACCATGTGACCTTGAGCACATCATTTAATTTCTCTGGGTCTATTTCATTTTGCAATGTGATTCCTGAGAATGCCCATGCAGAAAGTGGAGAATTCAGTGAGATCACATATATGAATCACATATGCCTGGGAACATAGTGAGGTGTGGATTCATAGTAATGCCCTTGGCCTTCTCTCTTCCCTGATTTCCCCCAAGCTGTATTGTGTTAAAAAGCAGAGACCAAATAAAGACCCATTTGAAGATAGCATGATGCACACCCCCTCCCCCACCCATCTTTTCCTACACATGTCTGCTGGGAGTTGGTTTACCAGTGGGGACCCTCTCTTTTGAGACACTCAGCAGAGCCCAGGGTGGCACCCTCTTGGGACAAGGCTTTCTGCCTCTTATCTGTTATATCCTCTATGGGGTCAACAAAAATGTCTAACTTCCCTGCCCCCGTGAGACTTCAGGAAAGATGAGATTTCTGGGAGGCAAGGGCCAAGCCAAAGACACAAGCCAATGCTAATCACACTCATTCTGGTCCCCATCATCTCCTCAGGAGTTATCGAACGTCACTCATGACTAGGTATTTATGTGTAGGTATTTAAGATGCTCAGAGCTGCTCAGCCAAAGTCTTAACATTTCATCACCAGGGGGCCAGAAAGCTGACTCCTAAAACCCTCAGTGGTGGAGTTCAGTGCCTTCATGAATTAAGTGTGGTCCAGTAACAGGTCCATCCTCCATTTTCCAGGCATAGGAACCTGAGACAAGGCAACATTAAAAATGTTTAGAGTGTTGCAATCATATGCTGGAGGTTCTGGCAAATTCAGCCAGAGAGAGGACAGAGAGAATAATAGTCTTTGGTATCTCAGTAAATTATTCTGCAGCAGGTTGAAGGGTAAAATGCTCTCAGTGGCCCAGCAGGTTTCTACAATTCCTAATTTCTCATGTGCAGCCTTTGAAGGGCTGGCTAGAATGGTCCAGATCTTCTGCTTTGCCCACATGTGGTTCCAGTGCTACTTCCTAGTACTTGGTCAGAAATAGAAGTTTAATTGCAGTGGGGGGCGGGGGCCCTACTAATAGCAAATGTCATGTCAAGACTGGAGGACAGATAGGAGACATGACACGAGAATTCTTAGGTGTGAATTATATTCTGCAAATATAACACTTCCTTATATCTACGCTGAACCATGAGACAGAAAGAAAGACAAAGACCCACCAATTTTGCACGCATATACTAGAGGTTCTCGTAAATGATTCAGCAGCACCCCACTTATCTACCCCAAACCAAACCATTTGCCACATCCGGTAACGACACAGTAAGAAAGCACACAGCACTAGCCCCTGAGTGAGATGGGAGAAGAAAGAACTTATTTACTCAAGAAGGTTAAGGTGTGACCTTTAGGCCCTGTGGGAATGAATGCTTTGGGGAAAGGAAATGGCCTAGGTGGGCTAAATTACTGGGGAGTTAAAGACTCTCAGGTAGAGATTTGGGGGAGAGGAGTCTTGAGTGTGATCCAAGGTCACATCAAAACTGACATCACAACCCAGAACATCACTCCCTTCCAACCTGCTCCCACCCAGAAGTGCGGTCAACACCTGCCCCCAGTTGGGAGGAGGTGGGCACACTGTTCTCACCCAAGCCCACTTCTCCTCCCCCTTCCTCTATAGTCCTCTGTCTACTCTCACCCCAGACATTGACCCACACCAGAGCTTTACTGAATTATCCCCAACCCAACATCCACACATTGCTCTTTGTTGGTGGCTGGGCAATGATTAGAGTAGGCAACAAGGAGAAATTAAAGGGTGTTCTAGTGGTTACCAAAACTTTGGGAATCTCATAAATTTATATCTGTCTTATAGACATTTTTCTCTCCCCAATCCTGCCCTCTCTCCCTTATCCTTACCACTACAGAGGCAAAAGGGAAGTACAATCTTCCCCACTCCCACACATAACCTAGGTTCTCCTTCACTGACACATCTTTCCCTGAAAACTGTTTTTGATGCCCTGGAAACACCCCAGAAATTCTAAATATCATCCCAGCTTCCTAATAGGAATGTAGAGACAACTCCTACCTGAGGCAGGAATCTATTCTCAAGAGCATGGCTGAGTCTCATGGTCAAATGAAATCACCTCGGGCCCTTTATGCTTGTAGGTTCAGATTTCAGGCTGAACTTAAGAGAATGATCAGACTCAGGGAAAGTGGTTTATAGCAGCAAACTCAAATTCCATGTATGAGTGCAGGAATGTCATGTCATTGTGCCATTGTCATTGCTGCAAGGAATGGCCCTGTCCACATCCAATAAGTACTAGATGTGATTCGGTAAGAGGCTAAGGCCCAAGGGGATTGCCCCTCATGGGCCAAGCATGACATTCTCTTACACGTCAGGGAAGAAAATCAGGAGAATGAAGAATAAAAGCAAAGGGATTGTGTGATGTCAAGGACATTTTCCATCACAATATGATGGAATTTCCATCACAGTATGGTCGACACTGAGGAAGCTTTCTTTTCTAAGAGAACTAGAGTCACATATTAAAGATATAGACAGAAACTTTTACTCCTCAGCACCTCCTTAAATTTCCCCCCGGATTCCTTGAACACTGTATGATAGGGTTAAGCTGTAGAGGTGTGGGCAAGATCCCAGACTTTGGAATCGGATCCCTGCATTCTCATCCCACGTCCCCTCCATTCTCATGAGCTGAGTCATGTGGAGGAAGTCCCTTAGCTCCTCAGGGTCTTAGCTTCCTCATTTGTGAAATGGAAGAAACATCGGTAGGAACTCAGATGGTGGGGCGAGGATCTGTGATGGTGATCAATAAATATCAGCCGACATTATGACATTGGATATTATTGACTCATTTGTTCAACAAACTGAAGAATCATATCTTCTTTTCTAGATATATTTTTATTATCAACTTTCACTTCAACACAGCTTCTTAAAATTACAAGTCATAAATGCTTTTCACCATCTTTTGGTCTTTCTCTATTTGGTCAAATCTGAGAAGAAATTTAGTCTCTCCACTGAGACTTCTTCCAGGTAGGATTCTTTCTAGGAAGGCGCCTGTATTATACGCTTTTCAACATGTCTGCCTCCTCACTGAGCTTTCCACTCCCTTAAATTTGTATTACAACTTCTGGATTTGTGAGGAGGTTCTTCCATGACCTTGGCCATTTGACTAGCCATTGAGGTTAAAAGAAAATTTTCCTTGAATTTCCCACTCCCTCCATTCTTAGGCTAATCAGTCTATCCTGTCAAGGTGGCTAAGTTCAGGGCCCTAGCCTCACTGTTAAACAACCAACCCAAGTTGGGTGAGGGTCAGGAATGAGGATGATGGGAAAGGGCAGGGCCGGAGACTCAGGGGTTTCATGTCCTCCTCTAACCTCTCCTTCCTGTGTGAGGAGCTGGTGCTTTCCAAATATACTAAAGCATGGTAGTGATTAATGAAATTATGGGAACTCTAGCAATTCCAAGGAGAGTCATGTTGGGCTGGAGTGGACATAAAGCCCTGAAGTTTCTAGCTTCCAGTCAGCAGAATGACCACCAGTCACCCCAGAAACAGAGCAAATAAAGTTTCCATAGTGCCGTGCTCTGTTGACCCTGTCATACCTTGTCTTATCAAGGGATTGACTTGTTACTCGTGACTGCAAACACCACTTGAAGCCATGAACTGTATTCTGAAATATTTCTCTGCTTCTTGTCTTGACAGAGATTGAAGCAGTTTTCTCAGACACAACTAGATAGAGATAAGGTAACAGAGACTCCAGTGACCACACAAAGAAGGAACATAGTCCTTGCAAAAAAGTTTGGAAAAGTCACTAAACAAATGGATAATTGTACCACTCTACAAGAAATATGCCCATCCCTGGGGCAGAGGGACAGCATTATTTCCAGAGCTACCACATTGCAATATGCAATATTCCCACTTTTCTTGGAAAATTGCAGGCACAAAGAAACAAAAAAATATGATCCATTCACAGGGGGGAAAAATAAATTGACAGAAAACATTTTGAAGAAGCACACACATTGTTCATATAAGACAAAATGTAAATTGGCTGTCTTTAAAATATTCAAAGAAGTAAAGGAAAATATGAAAGGAACTCAGGAAATCAAGAACAATGTATGAAAATGTAGATACTATCCATAGATATACAGAAATTATAATTTAGAAGCTAAAAAGTACAACAGCTGTCATGAAAATTCCACAAGAGAGATTCAACAATAGATTGACCAGGCAGAAGAAAGAATCAATGAACTTTCAGGGCAAAGAAAAGAATCCACTCTGAGGAGCAGAAAGAAAAAAGAATGAAGAAAATGAACAGAGCCTAAAGGACCCATGGGAAACTATCAAGAATACTAACAGATACATTATGGGAGTCCCAGAAGGAGAAAAAGGAAAGGATCAGAAAAAAATATTTGAAGAAATAATGGCCCAAAACTTCCTAAATCTGGTGAAACATAGGAATATGCAAATCCAGGAAGCTCAACAAATTTCAAGGAGGACAAACTCAGAGATCGACACTGAGATACACTATAATCAAACTGTCAAATGCCAAGATAAAGAGTAAATACAGAAAGTAGCAAGAAGAAGTGACTTATTATGGACATATGATTCAAAGTAAGATTGTCAATTTCTCATCAGAAATCACGCAGGCCAGGATGCAGTGTGATGATATAGTTAAAGTACTGAAAGGAAAAAAAAGCCTGTTAACCAAGAATTCTATATCTGGTGAAATTGCCCTGCAAAAAAATGGAGAAATACAGATATCCCCAGATAAACAAAAGCTAAGGGAATTCATCATTAGTAGACCTGCCCTACAAGAGACGCTAACAGGAGTCCTTCAGGCTGAAACAAGGGCATTAGATGGCAACTTGAATCCAAATGAAGAAAAAAGATTTCTGGTAAAAAGAACTACAAAGATAAATATAAAAGCTAGTATTAGTCTACTCTGGGTTTGTAACTCTTCTTTTTGTTTCCTATATGATTTAAAATACATAAATGCATAATAATAAATAATTATCAAATAAGAAATGCATCAACCAATAATTGTAAAACTTATGGGTACACATGTATAAAGATATCAATATGACATTAACAACATAAAGGGGAGTAGACCTGAATAGGAGATCAGAAATGAATTAAAAAATGTGTAGGGTAGGAGATCACTTGTGTTTCTATATACCAGCCATGAACAATCCAAAAAGGAAAATAAGAAAACAATTCCTTTACAATAGCATCTAAAAGAACAAAAATCCTAGGACTAAATTTAACCACGGAGGTGAACAAATTGTATGTTGAAAACTACAAAACTTTGCTGAAAAAAATTGAAGAAGGACTAATTCAACAGAAAGACATCGCGTGTTCATGGATTGGAAGACATATAGTGTTAAGATGGCAATAATCTTCAAAGCCACCTACAGAGTCAATGCCATCTCTATCAAAACTCCAAAGGCCATTTTTGCTGAACTGGAAAAGCCAATTCTAAAATTCATATGGAATTGCAAGGGGCCCCAAATAGCCAAAACAATATTGCAAAAGGAAAACAAAGTTAGAGGACTCATACTTTTTGGTTTCAAAACTTACTACAAAGCTGGAGCCAGCCCAGTGGTGCAGTGGTTAAGTTTGCTTGTTCTGCTTCTGTGGCCTGCGGTTTACCGGTTCAGATCCCAGGTGCGGACCCACACACCACTTGTCAAGCCATGATGTGGTAGGCATCCCAGGTATAAAGTAGAGGAAGATGGGCATGGATGTTAGCTCAGGGCCAGTCTTCCTCAGCAAAAAGGGGGAGGATTGGCAGCGGATGTTAGCTCAGAGCTAATCTTCCTCCAAAAACCAATCTTACTACAAAGTGACAGAAATCGAAAACAGTGTGGTACTGCATAAGTATAGACATTTAGAACAATAGAATAGAATTGCGAACCGAGTAAAAAACCTGAACATCTATGGCCAACTGATTTTTGACAAGGTTGCCAAGACCATTCAGTGGGGAAAGAATACTATCTTCAATAAATGGCGCTGGTACAACCTGATAACTACATGAAAAGAATGTTGTTGGATCCCTACCTAACTCCATACACAATAATTAATTCAAAATGGATCAACAGCCTAAATGCAAGAGCTTAAACCATAAAACTCTTAGAAGAAAACATAGAGAAAATCTTCATGACCTCTGATTTGGCACTAGATTCTTAGATTTTACACCAAAAACACAAGCAACAAAAGATAAACTTGACAAATTGGATTTCATAAAAATTAAAAAGTTTTGTGTACTAAAGATAGTATCACTAAAGTGAAAAGACAGTCTACAGAATGGGAGGAAATGTTTACAAATCATGTATCTCATAAAGGTTGAGTATCCAGAATATATAAAGAACTCTTACAGCTCAACAACAAAAAGACAAAGAACTCAATTAAGAAATGGGCAAAGGACTTGAACTGACATTTTCCCAAGATATACAAATGACAAACAAACAGAGGAAAAGATACAAACATCAGTAGTTATTAAGGAAATGTAAATCAAAACCACAGTGAAATATCACTTCATAACAATTTGAATGGCTATAATCAAAAAGAAAGAAAGAAAGAAAAATAAGTGTTGGCAAAGATGTGGACAAATGGGAACCCTTGTGCATTGCTGGTGGGAATGTAAAATGGTGCAACCACTGAGGTAATGAGGTAATTTGATGGCTCCTCAAAAATGTAAACATAGGATTACCATATGATCTAGAAATTCTGCTCCTAGGTATGTATCCAAGAGAAATGAAAACATATGATCCACACAGAAATGTCTACACAAATATTTACAGCAGCATTAGACATAATAGCCAAAAGGTGGGAAAAACCCAAATGTCTACCCACAGATGAATGGATAAATTGTAGTATATGTGTACAAAGGAGTACTATTTACCTTTAAAAAAAATGAATACTGATACATGCCACAGCTTGGATGGACCACAAAATCATTATGCTAAGTGAAAGAAGCCAGATACAACAGGTCAAATACCGCTTGATTCCTTTTATATGAAGTATCCAGAATGCGAAAATCCATAGAGATGGAAAGAAGATTATAGGCTGCCAGGGGGTGGGACCAGGGGTGGGAGAGGGAGGAGGGAAAGTGATTCGATACTCACTGTGCTGTGGAGCCACAGCTTACCGGGTACATTTGGTTGTTCTTCTGGGTGAAGAAAAAGTTTCAAAAGTAGGGAGAGGTGGTAGGTGCACAATATTTTGAATGCACTAAATGCCACTGAGTTGTACTTTAAAATACTTAACTGTGTGTTATGTGAATTTCACCTCAATTTTTAATAAAGGGTCATAGAGTTATGTTTAGCATAACTCCCTTTGAATTTTAAAATATGCAGATATACAAGAGAGAAAAATGTTAGATCATACTTCAAGACATTAAAGATGATTATCAATGAGTGATGGGAAATCAGGTAATTTTAATTGTTTCCTCTTCACTTAAATCATTTTAAAAATTTTCCAACATGTTAGGAAATAGTTGCATGTTGAATTCTTTAGTATCTGGGAAAGAAATACTATAGCGATACTGACTACCAGATTTTTAAGAGCATGAGGAAGATGCTTAAATTGTAGAGTTAAATGAGGACAAAAGAAAACTGTACTGTGTATATAATATGATCCCAAGTATTTAAAAATGCACTGCTCATAGTATCAGGCTGTCTGCTGGTGAGAGGAAAAGGAGTGGCATTGTTCCTTTCTAGTCTCCAAATTTTCTTATCGAACATTTATCACCACTATAATCAGAAGGTGATTTTATTCTTAAAATGTCTACTACTGGGTAAGCTAGGTGCAAAAAGGTAGAGATTTGATAAATGTACTTGGTTTGATGAGGAGAATATTTACACCGGAATCAAGGTATTTTGATACAGAATATTCTTCGTAGAAAAATTGTAAAGTACAGAAAATGTAAAGAGGGAAACTTAAATCACCAGGCCGTAAGCGCTCAGATATGCTTAGCTGTGCTCTGAACAGGATTGGGCTTGGGCTGTTAGAAACAACAGTCCTTCACTTCCATCATAGCGGGTTCATCAGCAGAGTTTGTTGAGCGAATGTGAGTCTATGATGTGCCAGGCCGGCTCCATCAGAAGTGTGGCTCTCTAGATGGAGAACACAGAATATTGAAAGGATAATTACTGGTCTTTGGTTGCCTGGTAAGCTTTCTCACTTCACACGGTATTGGCAATTTAGTCATCTGAACTTCCTTTGGGGACTCAGCCCTTTCCCAGTCTTAGTCCATGTGGTTTGGGTGGGAATGACTCCAGCCTACCCAAAGGAAACTGACCTAGGATTGAGTCAATTAGTGGGTTAAATTCCTAGGGTCATAATGATTTGTTAATTTAGGCCAATAAATGTCAAGTGCAGGACTTTTGTTGAAAACATGGACAAGAGAGATGGACTCTATCACTCTGAGCATTTGTAACTTAAAAAAGATGTTAAAAATCCCCTAGGAAGGAAGCTGTGCTGATGCATGGGTTGCTACATGGATTTGGTAGATGGTGGCCATGCTTTGTTCTCATCTTCTGCATCCCTCTGCTATGGCCCTTCCCATACTGTGCTCTGGTCACTGATGTTTCTGTCTCCTCCACCAGACAGACAGCTCTCTAAGGGAAGGAGAGACACCTCCAATGTGTTTGGTCATGGTACAGAGAAGGACCCAAAAACACATCTGCTAAACAAATCATCCTGATAGACTTAGCAACTTGGAAATGAGGCACTGCTGGTTCTATCAGTGGAGACTCAGGTTTCCGGGGCTCCAATACCTCTACTTGTCGATACCACAGCCCACAGTCTCCACTTTGTACCCTTGGGTTCCTGCTCTAGGCTGGAACAGGTGATCTGCCCTGAGTCATCCACTGTGGGCTCTCATGTGGTCATTGCATGATTCTCACACAACCAGCCAGAGGACATCATCAGGCAGAAGGAGTGGGGGCGGGGAAGCTCTCATAGAAAGCCGTCTCTGATGAAGCACCACACAACCACAGGGGGACTTGAGGTCACTGAGCCCACGTGTACCTCCTTCCTCTCCTGGGGGATAAAAGAGAGCAAGGAAGCACCAGCCTCCCCGACCTCAGCAACCTTCCTGGAAAGATGCAGCCTCTCCTGCTCCTGCTGGCATATTTACTGTCCCCTGGGGCAGAGGCAGGTGAGTGACCATCCCCGCCCTCAGATGCCCAACCCCTCCCCCCAAACACAGTGGGCTCAGATCTCCTGCCCCTTCTGCACATCCCTGATCCATCCATCCACCAGCAACATTCTGAATCCCAGCTCCCGTCCCACCTCAGAATCCCATGTATGATGCTGGATAAGCTACCAGCAGGAATGGCAGGGCAGAAGGCTGTTCTCAAGAAGAGCCAGTGGGTGCTATTCCCTCCCTAGGCCCTACGTTTGCCATCTGCAAAGTGGAACTTAACTGGAAGTGCTTGGAAGGGGAGGGAAACTGGAAAAGAGAAAATAATCAATTCCCCTGCGGAGGGCAGAGTGGGCCTGGCTTCCAGGTCTGGGATGACACAGATGCTCCCCTCAGCGTCTGCTTAGGAGAGAAGTCTGAGCTCTGCAGACCCCGGAGTTGGTGGGACTACTGACCCCAGAGGACTGCTGGTGCCTTGCTCAGTCCCAAGGCCCCTCAGTCCCTTCTCCAGCTCTGCTTTTCTTCCCAGGTCTTTAGCAGCTCCCTTCTTTCCAGGATGGAGCCACTGTTTGCAGACCTGAACTTCTCTGCTTTCCAGAATCCCACAAGCACTGGCCCTACAAACTCTCCTTCAGGCCCATTGGGGGCCATTCCTTCATGCAGCCAACAAACAGCTTTTGGGCCCCCACTATGCGTCGGGCCATGGGAAACAGGCTATGACAACATCTAGGTCCCTAAACCTCAGTCCTGGCCACTGGAAACAGCATCATCCCAGACATCACAGGACAACAGGGCCTTATACAGGCTCTTGAAACAAAGCAAAGTCAGGAGAGGAATTCTCAGGAGCCCCTAGGACTTTGCTGTCCCTAAGATGCAGAAGCTCACCTCCAATTATCTGTGGAGGACACATTCACAGGCCAAGCCTGCTCCTCTTCCTTTTTCTAGAGGGAAAGCCCCACCCAAGCGCCTCTCAACTCCAGGCCATCTCGGGCTCCCAGATGCCCAGCAGTCCTGAGCTGTCAAGGTGACGCATGCCTGGTGGACTCTCTGGGTGCGCACAGGTAGATAAGACTTTTCCTTCAGGGGAGATCATCGGGGGACATGAGGCCTCTCCCCACTCCCGCCCCTACATGGCATTTGTTCTGTCTGTGACTGAAAAAGAAGAGAAGAGCTGCGGCGGTGTCCTTGTGCGAGAGGACTTTGTTCTGACGGCGGCTCACTGCAGGGGAAGGTGAGGTGCCACAGTCAATTAACCCTCCTGAGACCCCCAAGGGACCCCTGTTCTCTGCCCAGGGCCTGCAGCCCAGGGTAGCTCCCCCGGCTCCTGGGAACTCAAGGCCATGAGAGCTCATCAGAGGAGCCATCTGAGAGCATGCCTGGGTGATGGAAAGTGAGAATAGGTCAGGTCAGCTTGGGGTCAAAGGGTCAGAGGTGAGAGCTAGTGGTCCAGTTGAGAAGAGAGACCACACTGGTCAAATGAAGCAGCTGTGGAAGATGATTCCATGCACTAGGGTCAAAAGGCAAACTCAGAGTCCTTCACAATATTGCCTGAGGGCTAGAGAAAGCTCCCAGAATCCCTCTCAGAGTCACCCACTGCCCAGTACTCCTGTTGTTTCGATTTCTCCTACCGGCATCCCTGCCCTGCCCCAGCTGTCACTTGCCCTTCATGGCTCCCGGGCTGGATCTCCTTTGACTTCATGCCTCCCACATCCCCACCCTGCTTTCCGTGTAGCTCAATGACAGTGACCCTCGGGGCCCACAACATTAAGAAGCAAGAGAGGACCAAGCAGGTCATCTCTGTGAGGGAAGCCATCCACCCCCAACACTATAATTCCGAGAACCTCAACAATGACATCATGTTGCTAAAGGTAAGGGAACCTCCCTGCTGCTCTTGCTGTCCTGGGTCCAGGTTTCTTCCCCTCCCACTGCAATTTGTCCCTCCCATCCTTCCCATCCTGGCCTCCTGATGAGTCCCAGTGGCTCAGGGGAGAAGGAAGTCAGTGCAGCCCCATCGCGGTGTCCAGGCCCAGGAGGACAGTGGCTGAGCTGGACTTTCTTGCCTCTTCCCATCAGCTGGAGAGAAAGGCCAAGCTGACTGCAGCTGTGCAGCCCCTCAGCCTGCACTGGGGCAAGACTCAGGTGAGGCCTGGAGAGGTGTGCAGTGTGGCAGGCTGGGGGAGAGTCACCCCAAATGGCAGACGGTCAGACACTCTGCAGGAGGTGGAGCTGACCGTGCAGCAGGACCGGGTGTGCGAATCCTACTTACGCAATTACAACAGTAACACTCAGCTTTGTGTGGGTGACCCGAAGGAAAGGAAGTCTTCCTTTAAGGTGAGACTGGGCATCTGCCTAGGTCAGCTTTGGGGAGAGGGGTGTTTCGGGACCTGGAGACCCAAGCAATAGGGACTCCTTCACCCCCTAGCGTCTGATCTTTCTGCCGGGAAGAGAAGAGCGGAGCAGGCAGAGTGGGGAGTCACAGACCTTCTGGGAGCCTACCAGGGGCCTGAGATACATCCAAACATGGTGTTCCACCTGAAAGATGAATTTGCAACACTCTGCCCCACGCTGGGCACAGGTGCCAGAAAACTGCTCCCTGGGTAGGCAGCAGTAAACCCAGGTGGCTCCTCAGAGCTGGCTCCCATCTTGGTTAAATGGCTGACCCTCCAAGCTGATTGTCAGCCCCACCTGCCTGCTTCCATGTCCTTAAATGGTAGACCGAAGCACAGTCACACAGCGCCCTCATGGGAGAGGATCTGGGACCTGGGGGAGGAGAAGGAGCCACCCCCTGAGAGAAATGAAGCCATGACAATGTCCAGGGTCAGGACTGGGCAGCTGAGGGGCCCACAGGGGCTTGCTGTGCCCTCTGATCTCCCACATGGAGACCAGGCCAGGTGGCCTTCACTGAGAAGGCATGTGGGATGTAGGTGGGCAGGAGCAGAGGGTCAGTCCTCCCTGGACTCTGTCCACAGGGGGACTCCGGGGGCCCTCTCGTGTGTGACAACATGATCCAGGGCATTGTCTCCTATGGACAAAACAACGGGAAACCTCCAGGGGTCTTCACCAAAGTCTCGAGTTTTCTGCCCTGGATAAAGAGAATCATGAAAAACCTCTAACTCTGGGAACCAGCCAACCTTCTCTGGAGTTGATCCAGAAACACCCAGCAACTAAATAAATGTCTCTGAACTGACTGGAAGGGCTGGTTTCTTGTTTATTCACTGACCCTCATTCACAGGCACCTACTCTGTGCTTAGAAGGCCAATGACACAAATCTGCTGTTTCCTGCTTCCTCCTCTTCCCCCTCCCACCACCACCTCCCCCAAACCTCAAGCAAAGCTGTTCCCCAGCTCCTTCTGACCCACACCTTTCTCTGGGTCTGCCCTTCTGCCAGGGCTGCAGCTGAGCACCATCAGGAGAAAACATGAACCTCTCTGGTCATGGGCTCAGGGTGAACTTCTTATCTCCTTCCCTGTGTTATATGGCAGAGAGGAAGGGGGAGGACACCATGGGTCCCGGACACCAAGCAGGCAAGCCTGGGGCTGCAGCTCAATGGCATAGCCCCGACACTAGGGAGGGGAGAGGCTGCCTGAGCAGGACAGTTCTCTCCCACAGCCAGGGAGCTCGTGCAGAGTCAGGGTGGGTCTCTGGAGAAGCTCCTCGTTCTCACCCAGCCTGAGTTTCCTCCCTGCCCTCCTGTGACCTTGGGGCCCAGCTTGCCCTCCAGTCTCCGGGCTGCCCCTTCTTCTCCATCCCTACTTTCCACTGATTGTTCTCAGAGTCCACCAACTCCTGTCCCCTCCACACAAGTCTGATCTGAGCTGACCCCTTCCTTGTAACCCTCCTGCTTAGGACACCCAGTGCTCCATGGACTTCCAACAGGGCCCCTCCACTGAGATGCCAGCCCAGGTCATGCTCTGGTGGAGAGGGGCACAAGACACCAGGCTTGTGCTGGCAACAGGTGGACCCATGGAGGACACAGCAGGCAGGCTGTCTCTCCAGAACCCTTGCCCCATCTCTCACCAGGCAAGGCCAGCTCAACCCCTCACATCCAGCCCAGTGTCCCCCAAGTAGTCAGAGTGCATTGGTCACCTGGTCGCTTGATAGCTTGAGTCCCTTTCAGCCTGTCCCTCTTACTCATTGCTGGCCTCTAGGCTAAGACCCCTCCCTGGCCACCTAGGGCTGTCTCAGCCTTTTGAGTTAGCCCTGCCCTCTCTGCAATAGGACTGGAAAGCACAATTTTTCCATCAATAAACAAACACACACTGAGTGAGCTCCTAAGAGCCTGGCGCTGGGGATCCACAGTGGACCTAACACAGACTCTGTCATCAGAACCCAAGTGACACTGACAGTGTGAGTTTCACCCAAATCATCTAACTCTCTCTCCTTCCTCACATGAGCCCACATGGCCTAGATCTCGTGGGAAATCCACAGGAATAAAGTACTTGTGTTCTGTTTCTATTGCTGTTCACAGTCCGTGTGAGCGTGAGCACATGTGACTCTAGAACAGCAGGTGTGGGATTTGGAAATGACATCAGTCATTTACTTTCTAGGGGTGAAGTCACCAAATTCTCTCCACTGGAGCCTCATCTTCACCTAGAGGAGAGGGCAGCCCGTAGGGAGGGAGAAGGGCAGTGAGGGCAGCCCTACATTCATTTGCCTTAAAAGTGGGAGGTAGGGGGGCTGGTTCCATGGCCAAATGGTTAAGTTTGCAAGCTCAGCTTCAGCGGCGCAGGGTTTTGCCAGTTCACCTGCTGGGTGCAGACATGGCTCCACTCATCAGGCCATGCTGAGGTGGCATCCCACATAGCACAACCAGAAGGACCACAACTATGATATACAACTATGTACTGGGGGGCTTCGAGAAAACAAGAAGAAGAAGAAAAAATGATTGGTGACAGATGTGAGCTCAGGTGCCACTCTTAAAAAAAATGTAGCAGGTAGGAATGTCATTGTACAGATTCAGATGGTAGGAAAAACTGTGTTACGTATTTGCTCTCAGGCAATTAGAGTCAGACTCTAAACACCCATCCAACTGGACTGGCTGGAAACATGATCCCTGTGGTTACTGTACCTCCTGCCTGTGGAGAATCAAACCAGAATCAGGGAGGTTTACATACTCTGGAAAAATGGAGAAAGGCCTCTGCTTTTTTGGCCACCGTGGTTGCTGCTTCATCCATAGTTTCCAGACCACCCTATTTTTCAACTTTAGGTTTTTGGCTTGGAGCCCACACATAGAGTACAGGATTCTTTGCTGAATGAGGATCTCCCTGTCTTGGGCTCAGCTCAGGAAACACTCCCAGCAGCCATCTCTCCAAGGGCTTTTCATGTCATATGGAGCACGACCTGGGAGCTGAGCATACGTTCCAGCTCTGAGCTCCTGTTCCAAACACACACAGCACTACCCTCTCACCACAAGGGGTACATACTCTGCAGTCATGTAACCCTCACAGGCATGGCCTTTCCCACCTTGCTGTGCACAAAGCAGGAACCAACAGAGTGTCTTCATGACTGTGGGCACTTTCACAAGGGCAGAGCAGTGAGGACTCACAGCTTCTGACCTGGAGCTGAAACAATATCCCTGCATCTAAGACATACTAAGAACCTGGCTCCTTGATGGAAACAGACAAAAATGAAAATGCGTAAAGCAAAACAAAAATAATATCTGAAAGGTTGCCCTGCCACATGCATATCTTGTTTAGATATCACATTTACTTTGAGGAAATGGTTATGTGGTTTGGATACAAGTTTGAGAACCCTGCTGCAGGTCTTCCTCCTGTGAGAGATGAGTGAGGGACACAGTCCCAGGAGGGGGCAGTGGCTGACTGAAGGCACCACAGAATTAGAACAGAGCCTGGACTGAGCCCAGGCGCCCTGACAGCCAGGCCAGCAAGAGCCCTGACATGTAGTCTAACCCCTGCCCTGTGATGACTTCCTGGCATCCCTGAACAAGAGCTGAGCTTCTGCTCAGACACCTCCCTGGAGAGGAAACCTCTGGGCTGCTGTGCAGCCATTCTGTGACAAGGATTCCAACACCTCTCTTGGTGAGCTGAAGTCTGCTCAGGGGCACATTTGGATGGGGGTGGCTCAGCACCCTAATCATGCTGACTCCTTCAAATCCCCTTGTCTGTGGAAGTGTCCCCTGCCCCACCCCTGCCTTTGAGGAAACAATCCTTCTGTTCCTCAAGTACCTCTGTAATGAAAATTTAAATATAAATCAATAAAATATCTCTGGAATGACCTCAAAGGAAATGCCTCTACTCACCAAAAGTCACTCCCATCTCCCCTCCTTCCCTCCAGACCCACCAGAAGAGCTGGGTCCCAGGATGGCAGGAAGAGAACCGCCAAGACAGCTCCTGGGGGAGAGTGGCCCAAAGGGATGTGAGATCTTCCTCATTTCTTTTGGGGACATGTGTCAGGATGGCTCTGCCTTTCTGCCCACCACCTTACTTCTGCCGGTTCCCCCTGTAGGGGAGGAAGACTTTTCCTTTATACAATGTGGGTTCGTCGGGCCAGAAAACAAATTAAATTCACATGAGACAGAATAGCAAGAGAAAATTAAACAAGGCTTTATGAGGAAGCATGGTCCGGGGCCTTTCTTCCCGAAGGAAGAAAGGGCACCAAAGAAGTGAGGTATACAGAGTGGTTATATACCCCCAAACAGGACGTTTCACATGTGATTGAAATGTCCCTCCCACTATAGTCACAAGAATGCCCTGTCAGCACAGCTCTTGATGGACACAGCAGGTAGTGGGTCTGTTATCTCAGAGGGCGTAGCAGGTGGCAAGTCTATTGTCTTGAGCTGGGGGTCACAGCTGAGCACAGCAATCAGTTCCTAGACTAAGGAAAGATGCTTAATCCTTAAGGAGATGCCAACATTGGGAGGGGGAGGGAAGTTGCACCTTTATCTCAAGGGCCTTTGTTCTTGCCATAGGGATTATCTAAGCAGATATACAATACATGCTCAAGAGCCTCAGTCAGGCCCTTTTGGAAAGACAAGGTCAGGCCGAATTAGGTTTACACAAAATGGCTTCCTCATATACTCCAATATATCCTATTTCTTGCCATTTTTATTTGTCACACCATAAAAGAAGTGCACCAACCAGTTCCTTTTTATCGTAGGCCTATTGCTAGACTACATTCCTCATTCACAGATTCAGGAAGCTCAGTGAACATCCGCGAGGATAAAGAAAGCCACATCTCAGCACACAATAGTCAAACTGGTAAAAAACAAAGATAGTGGCCCTCCCAGCAGTGCAGTGGTTCAGTTTGTGCACTCCGCTTTGGTGGCCCTGAGTTTGCTGGTTTGGATCCCAGGTGTGGACCTACACACCGCTTATGAAACCATGCTGTGGCAGGCATCCCACATATAAAAAATAGAGGAGGATGGGCATAGGTGTCAACTCAGGGCCAATCTTCTTCAGAAAAAAAAGAAAACAAAGATGAAGACAAAAGGCTGAAAGTGGACAGAGAGGAAAGCAATATATATTACTTTAAGAGAAACAACAAGAGTAACAATGAGTTCTCATCAGAAATGATGGAAGTCAGAAGACAGGGAGATGACATTTCTAAATGTTTGGAAAGAAAAGGAAATAGGCAACCTCTTTATGGAACTCTATGTTCAGTGAACATATTGTTGAAAAATGAAGGCAAAGTAAAGACATTTTCAGAAAAACAAGGGTATGAGAATATGTTGTCATTGGACCTGCACTGCAAGACAGACTAAAAGCAGTTCCTCAGGCTGAAGGGAAATGATCCCCATCGTAGGCAGGAAGGACAAAAGAGAAATAAAAGTGTAAATGTGACCAAATATAGAAGATTTTATATAAATTTCTTTCAAAGATTAATGACTATATAAGGCAAAAATGCTTTAGGATTTATGGAAGATAGTAGCAAAATTATGACAAAAATAACTCAAAGGGTGGGAGGGAGGATAAATGGAAATATTTTATTACAATATTCTTATATGAAGTGGTATAACATTAATTCAAAGTAAACTGTGATATATGAAGGAGGCATATTGCAATCCTTCAGTACCCACTAAAATATTAGATAGAGATGTAACCAAAAGCCGATAAAGAAGACAAAATGAGATACCACAAAAGAAGACAGGAAAAGAAGGACAAAGGAACAAAAAATTAATCACACAAATAGAAATCAAATAGCAATATGATATTCTTCAACCTAACCCTATCAGTGGTTGCATTAAATGTAAGCAGATTAAACATTCCAACTAAAGGGCAGAGATTGTCAGTGTGGATAAAAAATGCAAGACCAATTTTGTGCTGTTTACGGGAGACACTTAAATATAAAGACACAGATAGGATGAAAGTAAAATTATGGAAGAAAAAATAAAGACATATCCTGCACCAGCAATCCAAAGAAAACAGCCTTGCCCATGGAGTGCACTCTTTAATTTTGGAATTTTGGTCACTTGTGAGTTGAAATACAGTGCCCTGGTAGAATTATTATTTCCGTTTTTTCCCATATTTTATTTCTATGTCTCTTAATATGAGTGAGCTGAGACTCTTCATTATGTTTTAATTATATTTTACTGTGAACTCTCTTGTCTTTTGCCCATTCTTCTATCAGGTCTCAGTCTTTTTCTTCTGAATTTTCAGAGTTCTTTATATATTAGATAGATTAGCTCTTTAATTATAGCATATGTTGCAATAGTTTTCTTTCCAAATTTGCTGTCTGTACTTTGAATTTACTTACATTGCTTTTTGGCATACAAATTAAAAAAGTTTTTATTTATATGTCAAAGTTTATCAATCTTTTCTCTCAATGTTTTTATATTTAGAGTCATTGCTAGAAAGGCTTTCCCCTTTCTAAGTTTATAAAGGAATTTACCTAGGTTTATTTCTAGTGTATGTATGGTATTATTTTGTATATTTGAATCTCTTGTCTATTTGGAGTTTATTCTGATGGTTTACGTGAAATGTGACTCCACCTTAATCTCTTAGCAAATCACTGTGTACTTGATCCAGTATCATTTATTAAAAAGTCCATCATTTCCCCAATGATCTGAAATACCCCCTTACGAAAAACTGCATTTCCATAGGTGCTTGGGAATGTTTCTGGATTTTCTGTTCTGTCTGATTGGTCTCTGTCTTTCCATGAGTCACTGCCAGAGTGTTTTCAGGAAAGAAGTTTTATAAGATGCTTTTAATATCTGACAAGGGTAATCCTCTCCCTTACTAGTCCTTTTTCTTTTTGTCACAATTTTCCTAGCTAATCTTGCTTGCTTATCTTCCAGGAAATTTAGAATATTAGGAAAAAAATTGATATTTTCATAGGAATCACATTAAATGTATATATTACTTTGAGGAGAAATTCTACCGTTTTGATGTAGATCTATCCTATCTGAGAACTAATCCTAGCTTTCTATAATTCATCTATTTTTGTGTTTTTAGGAGCATTTAAAAGTTTTCCTCAAACAGATTTTTCACAATTCAGGTTAAGCTTTTCCTAGCATCCTGGTTTTTTTGTTGCTACTAACACATTTTCTTTTCAGGTATATCTTCAAACGGATGTTTGTTTGTATATGTGAAAGTTATGAATTTCCTCCTAATTTTAAAACAATCTCAAGTTTATAGAGAAGCTGCAAATACAATACAAAGAACTTTTGTTTTCTTAAGCCATTAGAGAGTAAAGTTACTGACAGGGTGCTCTGTCACTTCCCAAATACTTTAGTGTGTAATTCCTACAAACAAAGACACTCTTCTATAACCACAATCCAGACATCAAACCCAGGAAACTAACACTATACCAGCAAGATCATCTAATCTTTAGACATCTAATCATTAGGCTTAATATGTTTAGTTATTAGATTAATCCCCACAGAGATTTATGTAGCAAATCTCCCACATCCCCATCTTCCCCTAGGTGGGTCCCCTCCTTACTCCATGTAGGCTGTGGCATTCCACATCAGTAGCCCCTTCATGCCAAAGCCCACCTCACCCTAATCAGCCTGCTCCGACAAACTGCACCAGTCCACACCCCTGTAGAGGCCCCTGACTCCCCATGTGAGCTCTAATACCACCTGCTAGGCCGGCCCCTAGTGTGAACACCCTGCTCACCTCACTTGGGCATCCACTCCCTGCACTGGGCTGCCATCATCACCTCACATGTATTCTGACACTCCAAGCCACGCAGCCCAGTGCAGGGTGTCTGAGCCAATGTGGGGTGAGTAAGGTGTCCACACAGGAGGGAGGCCTGGCAGGAGCACCTTCCCTACCCGACAAAGGCACGACTTGGACACCTTGCTCTGGTTCACTGAGGCTCTCCTGCCAGAGTCACCAATGATATTGTGCTTTGTTTCTTTATCTAAGGTTCTATTGCTTTTTAAGAGAATTGGGATCAACACGTTTAGAACCAACAGTATTTTCCATTCCATGCCTCTCTCCTCTTTTTCCATTATGGAGAGATAATCAAGATAACTTGTTTAGAAAATGGTGGTATCAGAAACGTCGTTCTCTGGGCAGTCTTGTGAGAATACTTCTTTGGTTCCCTGACACCTGTTCCCACTTCAGGTGGTGTCAGTAATTCATTGAGGAGAATACCTTTGGGGTAAAGCAACACTCTTCCATTCTCAGAAGACAAGAGTTGGAGAAAGCCGACTCTAGACAATCAAAGGCTGTGACCTGGGCTTAGACACATCAGAGCCTCTGACCAACTCTACAGGCATGTAGAACAGCGTGACACATTGTGCTTTGCTGGGATGGCCTCTGTATATCTCCATCCCACGGGCTCTTCTTATAGGACTTCAAACCTCCTCGAACTCACAGGTTGGATCTATGCCCTTTCCTATTTAGTTGGGGCCAGGGGTGCCTTTTGATTGCCCCAAGCAGTGAAATAGAGTAGAATGGATGCATTATGACTTCAAAGTCTAGGAAATAAAAAAAACACAGCTTCTGCCTGGCTTGCTTTTGGGAGATGCTCACTCTGGGGGAGCCAAGCATCACCTTGGGAGGGAGACCCGACATCCCCATGCACAGAGACTACTTGACAGGCCCTCATGGAGAGGAAGGGACGTACCTAGTGGACAGCCAACACCAACTGCTGGGCACGTGTGAGTGAGCCTTCAGGTGATTCTGGCCTCCGGGCTTCAAGCCTCCTCTGACTCCAAGGGGAGCAAAGGGGAGCTGTCCACACCAAAACCTGACCACAACACAGATTTGTGGGCAAATCAATGTGGTTTGTTGTTTTAAACCACTTGCTCTTTAGCAACTGGAACAAGCCCCCTTCCGCAATACTCCCACTCCATCTGTAAATGCCTCTGACCATGCGTTCCACCAGCGTTATCTGATCACTGATGGCTTTGGTTTTCCATCAGAAGCAAGGAATCTCACCTCAATGCCCCCCAGTCTCACACAGAAAGGGGTTTCCATAAACGATCATCCTCAATAATGATGTCCAAAGAGAGCCAAGGAAATGAAGATGTTCTTGGATCTATCACCACAGGTTGCTGGGGCTCAAAGACCTGCTACTGGCTGATCAACATCCCCAACCACCCCACGTGCAGCCGGCAGTTCCTGCTTTCTGTGGGGATGGTCAGCACTGAGACAAGAGCTGCAAGTGCTTATATGGTGACTGATAAGCTCTTGCTCCACTCAGGCCCGAGGACTTGAGCAGACAGCAGTGTGAGGCATTCAGAGGGAACCTTATGTGACAAGGCCACAACATTGAGGAGAAACTTGGAGTTAAACAAGGAGGAAGCACCAGCAGCTGTGACCTGGGCAGCCTTCCTGGGGACATGTGGCCACTGCCACTCCTGGTGGCATGTCTTCTGTCCCACAGGGCAGAGGCAGGTGAGTGATTGTCCCCACCAACAGAGGCCCAGCCTCATCCCAAAATGGCTCAGCCCAACTCCAATGCTATAATCAGACACATCCCAGTGCTGGTCCATCCCGGGAAATTTTTGAACTCCAGGTCCAACTTCCCTCAAACACCAGCAAATCTGCTGCATAATGAAAACTCAGCAGGAATGGCAGGGCAGAACGCTGTTCTCCATGAGGGCCAGCAGGTGCTGCTCCTCCCCAGGCCCTACCCTTGTCATCTGGAAAGTGAGTTCTTTTACAAAGGAATCTGGAAGGGGATTGGAAGATGAGAATGCGAATTAATTAATTCCCCAGGAAAGGGCAGTTTGGAGAAAGGGGCTGGCTTTTGAAATCAAAGTAGGGCCCACTAGCTTTCTAACTCAATGTCCTAAAAACTAGCCTCCCATTCCACTCCCTTCTCCAAGCTTTGTCACTCCCATGCCGCCCAGGAAAGAAGCTAAGCATCCAGTTGATCCCAGAGCTTGTGGCACCTCAGTTCTCTTAACACTGATGTTTTGCTGGATAAGTCTCAAGTTCTCTCTGGTAATTTTTCAGTCAATGGGCACAGCAGCTTTGGCAGGCTCCATCTTGCCTGCTGCTCAGAACCCTACCAGGATTATCCCAACCTACCCTCCACAGAGGCTAACTGGGAGCCATACCTTGGGGCAGACAAGACATTTACTGGGCACCTATAACCTGTCAGGCTCAAGCAGATACAGAGCAAACACAACTCAGCATCTTGAGCTCCTGTACCGAATATTACAGACCAGCAGCCCAGTGAGGTCTGGAAAACAAGATGGAGGAGAGGACTCAAAGAACGTCAGGGAATGGATATTCCAGGATCCAGCAGGACTCCATCCTTTGTTCCAAACATCATTCCTATCTGCCACACGTGTCTGCAGCAAGAATTAAGGAACGAGGACTGCTCTTCTCTTTGTCAGAGAGAGAAACTGAGTCTGGAGGGTCACTAGGCAAGCCAGGGTTGCCACACCAGGAAGCTGCAGGGCCCCCTTCTTGGTTGCTTCAAGCCACTACATACCCCACTATCTGTCTCCCCAACTCCTTCCCACCCTGCTCTCCTTTGTCCCATTTCCCTGCTCCAGCCTGTGACTCCAGGAGCAGAATAAGCAGGACACGGCAGGTTATCCTTGTGAGAAGAACCATCCCCCACCCAGACTACAAGCCTAAGAATTTCTCCAAGGACATTGTGTCACTAAGGGTAGGGCACGTTGCTCCACTGGTTGTTGAACACTTTAATTCTGAGGTTTTGCATCAACCACAGCCTCATTCCTGTCCCTCCTTCCCAGTATGACCCTTTCACTTGTCTCAGGGCTGTGGAGAAGGCAACCCTATGACAGTCCCTGGAGTCTTTGTGAATTCCTTTCCTCTGCCTTCAGCTTGGAGAGGACAGCCAAGCTGACTGTGTCTGTGAGCCCCCTCTGGCTGCATAGGAGGAGAGAGGTGGCAAAGCCGGGGATGATGTGCAGTGTGGCTGACTGGGAGCGCCTTGGTGGGAAGACTCCCTTGGCCATAAAACTGAGGGAAGTAGAGCTTGATATCCAAAGGGATGAGCAACGCATCTCTCACTACAATGACCATTACAACACCATCACACAGATATGTGTGGGGGACCCAACAAAGAGGAAGACTCTTTTTAAGATGAGATCTCCAGCAGTGTCCACACCCAGCCTGGGGTACAGCCAAGCTTGAGGAGATCTGGAGCAGAGGGAACTAGGTATATCCTTGTGTACTCAGCCTTGTCACCAACTCAGTCTGGTGTCCTGTCACCCTGCAGGGATAGGAGACTGTCACAGAGCCACTTATATGCAAAGTCTACCCGGGGGAGGAGAAGAAGGGAATTGTCAGGGCCAGGCTGGGGCCCCAGAACCGAGGAAGGCCACAAAGGCTGTCCTGGCCCACATCTCACTCACAGCCCCCAAACAGAGACCACTCAACTGCAGGGCATAAGGGAGAGGAGGAGCAGGAGAAGGCCCAGCCCAGCCCCTCCTCCCCTGCCCACAGGGGGAGGCTAGTGGCTCCCTCATGTATAACCAGGTGGCCCAGGACATTGTCTCCTTTGGAAAAAAGAATGGGAAACATCCATGTGTCTACACAAGGACCTCCAGCTTTCTACCCTGGGGAAAAATTGCCTCCAGGATTGATCCATCCATCTTCTCTGGGGCAGAAGCCAGAAATGCACTGGGTAGAGGAGGATGGAGGGGAGGCTGCCAGGGACTCACTAAACTTCCATCTTTAGAGTGGAAATCATTAATTCTTTCTGTATTCACCAAAATGTCCTACAGCCTATAGCGTATTGAGTAAATTTTTCAACAATTTATAAATCTTGTATATAAGAATGGATTCAGAAAAGTAAATTCATTTTTAAAATATCCACCTTAGAGAAGGCTGGACTAGAAAGACGTTGTCTGCTGAATGTTTGCCACTGATGAGTGTGCTTCAACTACGGGACAATGTTTACTGGGTAGAAAAGTAATACACGTTCATCATAGAAAGACAGTTAAAGGAAGAACAGACAAATAAGAATATTAAAATTCCCAAGAATTTCACCACCGCGAGATCATCATCATTGGTGCTTAAGCAGGTTGCCTTCCCCCTTTTTTATGTGTCTTCATAATATTCCATTCCTTTAACATAATTGGGATCAGGCTGTTTAGAATTTGTAATCTCTTCTTTTCCACTACTCCCTCATCTGTCATCATACTGGAGAGGATGTTGGGATAATCTGTTGGCAAATACTTATTATCGCTGGGCCCAGGGACATCAGAGCCATGATTCACTGGACCTGGGACAGAGAGTACTTAGTGGATAGCGATTATTAGGATGATCAGCACCCATTTCCCCATCATCTGTCACCAGTAACCAGCATTTCTCAAGGGCAACTCCCTCCTCAGAAAACAGATACTCTGATTGGGGTGGAACAATCCTCCCCTCAGGTCCAGGGGTGCTAAATGACTCAAGAATAAACCACTTAGGCATTCAATTCTGATGGACTCAATGAAGGTTTGTTTTGATCTCGTGAATATCAAGTCCAGGATTTTATTCAAAATTGTGGGATAAATGAAGCTCTCTTTGTCACAGCATATTTGCATTTAAACAGGGGATTCTAAATATTCCAAAATACAAAACTGGACTTGTGGTCAGAGAGGTAGTGAGGTTGCCATGGGGGATGTCTGCGTATGTCCAGCTCTACACGCTCCTAAGGCAGGTCCAGAATGTATGTCCCACCACAAGGCTGACCCCCACCACAGCCCCTACAGGCCTACACTCTAACCACAAATTCTCAGTCTACTCAAGGTGACCACCGTCTTCTCAAGGGCAGGAGCCATCTCACTCATCTCCTTGGAGAAAGCTTCCTAAATAGTTCTTCAGGACTTCATCAGGATGGAAAAAGAGCCAAGAGCTAAGAAATGGAGACATTCTAGATTCAGTCACCAAGGGCCTTCCGGGTCCAGCTCCTCTGCTGGCTGCAGCACAGGCTTCACTTTCTTGTTCTTTCTTCTTGCTTTCACGCTGTGACTCAGCACTGGGAGTGCAAGTGTGGTTGGTGACGGTGCTACTGTCACCTAAGCCAATCCAGAGAACTTCTTTGACAAACCACATTGCAGATGACAGAAGAAAATCAGAGGACCAAAGGTCTAGGAGGTCTGCGATGTCTTGAGCCACCACTCCTGCCTTCCCCGTGGGGACTGTGTATCTGGAAAGAAGTAATACCAACAGCTCTGAAGGCAGAACTTCAGGAAGGATGCAGACACGCCTGCTTCTGTTAGTGTTTTTTCTGCCTCCTGAGGCTAAGACATGTGAGCGACCATCCCCATTCCACTAACTCCAGCCCATCTCACAAAACCCTCTGGACTCCTCACCCTTCTGCCCAGCACAGTCAGGGGTTTTCCTCAGTTTGAGCCCAAGAACTTTCTACACGCCAGCCTCTATCCCAAACCTACACTAATAATTCTGATGCTTCATAGACACTCAAAAGGATTGCAGGATGGAAGGGTGTTCACTAGAAGGTTTAGTGTGTAAGCCTGTCTGTTATCACCTGGGAAGATGGTTGTTCATAGAAAGTCATTTGGCAGAGGAAGGGAAGCTACAAATGACAAGTAATTAAAATCCTTCACTCCAACCCAAGAAATGGGGGCTCTGAAAAATCGGGTGTGGTAATAAGAGTTGTCCTGGACCCAGCTTAAGATTCAGTTTCATTTCCTGGTAAATTCATCCCCTCACCCCCGCCAAGGAGAGAAGTCCAGGGAGCAGCTGATCTCTGAAGGGGCTTGATCACTGCATGCAGGGCGCCCCGTTGCCGTGGCTCTGCTGCCCTCCTGGGCAGCACATTTTCAGCCCCACCTCCCCCTGCTGTCTCAGGCCTTTGGCTGCTCCACACAGTGTCCCCTCTCCAGGCCAATGACCTTCAATCCCACCAGCAAGATCCCCACCAAACCTAAGCCTAAATCTAAGTGAAGGACATTCATTCACTCAGCCAAAAAATGTCTACTGAGATCCTAGGATGGGTTAGAGCCTGGGACATGAGGGTTGTAGAAAATCCAGCACCATAAACTCAAGGATAGATTATTAGATACGGGCACCAGTTGAGACATTAGCAGAGGCTCAGAGGGCTTAGGAGACTCACTGAGACAGAAGGCTTAGCTGAGCCCTGTCCACAATCCTCTTGGCTCCACCATCGTGAAGACAGCTCTTATCACCTCCATGCATCCTCTGAAGTAGGGCAGGGACAGCAAGCACCATCCTCTCTTTTCTCACAGTGGGTTCTCAGGCTTGACATTCAGAAAAGCTTATTCTACTGCATGGAGAACCTGGGAGGACTCTCCCCCGATGTCCGCAGGGCACTGTAGACCCCACCTTCAATCACAGCCTTTCAGAGCCTTCCCTCCTGACCACAGCCACTCCCAGAAAGCCCATCTTCCAGTCTTTTCTATCAGAGGACACCATCAGTGGAGATGAGGCCAAGCCCCACTCCCACCCCTATATGGCATGGATTCAGATTATAGATGAGGAGATGCCCAGTAGATGTGGCAGTGTCTTCGTGTGACAGGACTTTGTTCTGATGGCTGCTCACTTCTGGGGAAGGTGAGGGGCCGCAGACAACTGACACCTCCTGAGACCGCTACAGGGACCCCTTTCCTCTGCCCAGGGGCTGCAGCCCAGGGGAGCTCCCCCAGCTCCTGGTAACTCAAGGCCATGAGAGCTCATGAGAGGAGCCATCTGAGAGCATGACTGGTCCATGTTGAAAATTTCATAATTTTTAACATAATATTTAACATTGTAGTGATTTAGATGTCACACAAGTTTATGAAACAGGAGTTTTGCTCCTGGCATGAAGCTGGGAAGTTTTCCACGTGACTAGTGCCTGCATGATTGACCAGTTTGACAATATTTCCTGTTTCAGATAAACGCCCTAAACCTTAGATTACAATAAATGATGTTTTGGGGTAGGAAGGAGGGTAACAATTATCCTTTGGGTTAATGAGATGAAGAAGACTTGAAATAGAAGGCACTCCCTACCCCAGAGTGGTAAACTTAAGTTTTCTGTACCTCCCAGAAGAACGTTTTGGGGAGTTCAGTCACACAGCCACACTGTCATGCAGAGAGGAGGTGAGTCCCCCGCCTAGGAGTAGAAGGTCTGAGAGCAAGCTGCTCTGCTGCCTCCTCTCTGCCATGTGTTCCCAGGGCAGCCTCGTCTGTCAGATGCTGCTTCTGAGGCAGGTCCTGCCAACAGCGTGCTGCACGTGGACTTCCTGACATCACCTTTGAAGTGGAGGGAGAAAGCTACATTACCATGGGCCGTGGGGGCCACAGGCCTGAGCAGGCCAGTCCTCCTTCTGGTTTCTTTGCTGTGCAGACTTTGTTTTTTCCACTTAGGCAAATAAATTAGTATTTTCCATTTTGTTTTGTGCCTTTTTCATCTCATTAAAGAAACGTCGCTACCTTATGAACAAAAATATAGTCTACATTTTCTTTTACACTTTTAAAAATTTGTTTCTTACATGCAGGTCTCTAATAATCTTTTATTTCTATTTAGTGATGGTATGAATTAGGGATGCAACTTAACTTTCCCCACATGAATAACTGCTTGTCCAGCACCATTGATCAGAGTCCATCTTTTCTCTACTAATTTTTTAGCCTTCTGTCATCTACGGAGTTGAAATGTGAGAATATTTTTTTCTGAACTTTCTGCTCTCTTCCACTGGTCTTTTTTATTTTTTCTTTATTATTATAAATTTTTTTTTGATGAATAAGATTGATCCTGAGCTAACATCCATTGCCAATCTTCCACTTTTCGCTTGAGGAAGATTGTATTTGAAGTAACATCTGTGCCAGTCTTCCTCTGTTTTGTAGGTGGGACACTGTCACAGCATGCTTTGATGAACCAAGTATAGGTCTGAGTCTGGGGTCTGAACCCGTGAATCCCTCCCAGTGGAAGCAGAGTGTGCAAACTTCACTGTGCCACTGGGCCAGCCCCCCATTTTTTTTAATCCTTGCATAAATACTGCATTGTCCTAATAACTATAGCCTTGTAACAAATATTGATATTTGGTAAGGTAAGCCCTCATCTTATTCTTATTCAATTTTTTCTTGGGTCTTCTAGGCATTTTAATTTTATATTTAAATTTTAAAAACAAGTTGTTAAGTTGCTTGAAACTCTCTTGGGCTTTGATGAGAATGCTATTGCATCTGTGAGTTAATTCTGAGAGAAGTGACATCTTTAGGAATATCGAATCATGTCATCCAAACGCAAAGTATATTTCACCATTTATTTTCCTTTCCTTTTTTAAAAATTATTTTCTCCAAAAAATTCTCACACCTATTATTTATTCCTAAATATCTTAGAGATTTTGTTTCTAATGTAAACAAAATCCTTTTTTATAAGTATATTTTATGATTATCTATTGTAGGTGTCTAGAACCAAATTGTTTTTTTTATACTTATTGTATATCCAGCAACATTGCTCAACTCTCTTATTAGTTTGCAGATCCTATTATATTGTCCAATGATTTTTTTCACTACTAAGTGTCACATTCATATAAAGCATACCTTGGAACTCAAAATTGAGTATAGGTATAAAGGTATAAAGTTTAAAAACTCCAGCATTTGAAATATATCACCTCTCTTTGTTTCTATCAATTGATGTAATTTTGACTTGTGCCTGCCATACATTTGAGCTGGCAGGGAACTTAACCTTAGTTAGCCATTCTTGAGACTAACTTCACACCAGGAGCATGTCATATAGTTCCAGGATCTGAAACATGGCTGAAGCCTGGAGGCTTGGAGACCTCTCTCTGGTCACATGTCTTCAGTACAGTCAGTTTACTGCTGACACACGGCTCTCTCTGTGCAGTCTCCTCCCATCCCCTGGGCCTCTACAGCATTCACGCACATTAAGTGACTTCCTCTGGAAGGTGTGATAGGAGGGTGAATCCAAGAGAGGGCTTCATCAGAGCATCAGTGGCTATTCTGCAGCCAGAAAATCAGATTGGAAATAAGACATTGTGATGGGAAGAAAGCAAACTAGTAAAAGGAAGATTGAGGGAGGGAGAAGTCTTCACTCTTATCATCCCATAGCCATACGTCATAAGTAGAACTCCTTCTCCAGGCATGAAAGGAAGGGACAAAAGGTGAAAGAGAAGTTGCCCTTTGAAAAATCTCTCCTAGAAACACTGGCAGTGACTTTCCTGGGCTAGAATTGTGTCATCAGTAAACCTCTACATACAAATGAGTGGGAGGGTGAGTATGTGTAGCTGGGTACATTACCGCTCTGAGCAAAACTGGAGTTCTTCAGTTAGGAAGAAGGGAAGATGGATATGGGGCAGGTGACCAGCAATGTCAGCGACAGAAAAACATTCTCCTTTTTAAAAGTGGGACACTGGGTTTCCCAGCCTTCTCCACAAACATGAGCCAGGAAGTCCTTGGGGCTGCTTGAGGGATCATAATAAAACTCATCTCCTAAGGCAGACGAGTATGGACTCTGGAGTGAAATTGCATGCTCAGATTTGCAACGTATATGTAACAGGACACTGCTAGAGCTTGGAGCTGTACGAGGTGTTTTGGTGTGGTGGTTTTGTCACCAGGGAGGAGACTCATGTGACTAGACCTGAGGTTGTGCACAGGAAGAAATCTGCCCACCCAACGCACCAAGTCCTCGGGTGGTGACAGCTGAAGAGTTAGTGGAAAAAGCCACAAGACTGTCATCTTACTTCTTCACCACAGTGTCTTAAACATCTCTAGTCTTATGGTGTCTCCCCAGCCAATGATAGACAGCCTGCTCTGAGACCACCAGGAGGTTGTTTTCATTGGGTGAGGGACATGGGGCAGAGATCTCTCTGGATTACTTGCAGGGGCAGAGTTGGCTCTCCACCTTGGACTTCAGCAGGAGCTTTCTCCCTCAGAATCTCAGGAAGTAGGTCCAAGCAGTGGCAAGTTTCCATGGCCCTCAGACCCACCACCTCACCACCTTCTCCTTCATTCCTTGACTTGATGTTTCTCGTTAATGGCCTGGCCACTTGTGGGGGCCCAGGTGAGCTATATAACCTTCTGTCTGAGACTTTTCTTTCCCAATTTAACTCTGAAGGCTGCTCAAGGATACTCTCAATGCAAGAAAATCACTCAAGACGACTCCTTCTCACCACCTCCCGTAGGAGGTGCAGGAGATCTGAACTTGTCCTGAGTTGAGGGCAGCTCTAAGGGGACCAGAAGACAGTCACCATGTGGCTGGTGCAGAGAAGGGTCAGGGGGGCTTGTAATTCACAAGGATACATGCAATACATTACGCTTTCCCCAAAGTAATTTTGACTTGGATGAAGATCTTCCATGTAGTGGGTGCACATTCTACAGTCAGGCAGCTAAGCTTGAATCCTGGTTCCACCAACAGCTAAAAGCAGCCATGGAAAAGTTCCTTAACCTGGCTGTGCCTTGGTGTTCTCAACTGTAAAAGAGTGATAAGAATGCTACAACCTCTGGGATTGTTATAGGATTGAACGAGTTCATATAAAGCACTTAAAACAGTACATGATGAAGAATAGGTGCTCTATACACATCATCTGCTCATCATTATCCCATTCCTATGGCACAAGGCCCTCAATAGCTCACAGCTCCCACCTCACTGAGGTGCTGATTCCCCCAGAGTTTCTCTAAGAAGAGAAAGCTGGACTGGACCAAAAAACAGGAGGGAGAGCTTGTTTGCTTCAGAAGGTAATACTCCCAATCCGTCAACCCACATCTCTTTGTCACACATTCAAGCACACTCCATATACAATCTCACGTACACAATCTCAATGGAGGTGTGAGAAAAAATGGAGAAAAGGAAAGGAAAAAGACAGGATTCAAAGGAAATGGCATCTGTTCATGTAGGAGGAGCGCAGAATTTCTTCAGGATCACATTCCAGGGGAGGCGATGGTTGTCTTCTTCTCTCATGTCCCCTTTTCTCCACCTTGCTTTGCCCTAAAAAGATATCAATTTCCTCTCATGTGGATTATCTCTGATTAATGCTGTATTTATTTTCTATTGCTGTGTAACAAATTACTACATATTTAGCAACTTAAAATAACATCCATTTGTTATCTCATAGTTCTGTAGATCAGAAGTCTGGGCAGGCTTAGCTGGGTTCCTGCGCAAGGTCTCTGGAGGCCAAAGTCAAGATGTCAGGCAGGCTGGGCTCTCATCTGGAGGATCTGGAGGAGAATCAGCTGCCAGGCTTATGCAGGATGTTGACAAGACTCAGTTCCTGGCAGTTGTAGCACTGAGGGTCCCATCTTCTTGCTGGCTCTCAGCTTCCAAAGGCTACCCTCAGTCCTTGCCACATGGGCCCCTCAATCTTCAAGCCAGGATCAAATCCTCCTCAGACTTGGAGTTTCCAAAACTTCATCCTCTTTAACCAGCTAGAGACAACGCTATGTTGTTGAAGGGCTCATGTGATTAGGTTAGGCACACCAAGATCATCTCTTTTACCACACATAGTCATGGAAGTGATATCTCATTATATTCACCAATTCGAAACACGTTCAAAGGGGAGGAGACGACACAAGGGTGAGAGTCACTGGCACTAATTTTAGGATTCTGCCTACCACAAGTGCTATGAATTTCAAGAGTAACAGTGACAGCTTTTAAATGAAGTGAGGGAGAAAAATGGGGCAGGGATAGTTCAGGGTCACCTGAAGAGTATACATTAGGGAAATCTCCCTCCTGGGACATTAAACCTTTTCTATATCAAGTTCAAATTCACCTCAAGGGCTCAGACACTCAAGAAACGTGAACACTAACCCAATTAGAAGGCACATGGGCCTTGATAGAAGCAAGAGCAGGTTCCTGAGCAGGCAGAACTGTGAGCAGGCCCAGGGGGACATAAGGCAACACTCACCTGGTTCTGACCTGGGAGGTCATGACACAGAAGCCCCCGGCCTTTGAGATCATGAGATATCAGCAGAAGATCAGGACATCCAATAGACATTCAATGGGTTCAGAAAAGGAATATTTTCTTCTCCGTGGGCTTCGCTAAGAAATTTGAAGATTGGCTCAGCCTCCAACGGGAAGGAAAAGTCTAGGCCAGTGGGAGGCAAAGAAGAGGGACTTAATAGTTAGAGAAGAGACTGAGCCCTGCGATCTGAGACTGTCAACTGAGCATTCCAGCTGAGACCTTATCCACCAGTTGGAGGGGCCCAAGAGAAGGGTCAGTTCCCCTTTAGTAAAGAGCTGAATTCAGACACACCAGGACTTACAGATCTGAACTGCTTGCATTGTAGACATTAGCCAATTTATGTATTTATTATAATAATGAATACAACAGATTTCAGCAAAGTGCCTTGTTCTAACTCAGCCATCACATTGTGATAATTTTCTGACAGAAGGAAGTAAACGGTCTTGAAGAAGGAAGGAGAACAGATGTCAAGCTCAGCCAGAGGAGCTGGGCATCCCCAGAATCCTGCCCAGGGCAGCAGCTGCTCCACAGGCCAGGTGTTTGCCCTTGGAGGCGGAAGGTGAGTCAGAACTCAGGGGCCCCAGCCTCTCTCTGCTTGTGTAGAGTCTGCTATCTCACTGGTCCAGCTATATTTTTCTTCCCCTGTTGTCTTTATTGTCAGAAGCAAATAATGGAAGAAAATCAAGAGCTTTTGTTCCCAGCCAGTGCAGTACTCAGGTTTAGAAACCTCGGGGGAAGTCTAGACTCCATCTGAGCTAAACTGTGAGCTGTCTGGGTTTTGAAACAATGAGGGGAGCAGGAGTAAGCTGGTCATTCTTTGTTTTGTCTGTTTTTAAACTTTAAAAAAGTAGTTTATCCTATACCAGCACTCTGCAAACTGTTTATTATTTAACATTTAAAAAATGAATTGCATTTTTTAAGAAAGAAATATATTTACTTGGTGTAAAATTTAGGTTTCAAAAGCATTAAAAAGTAAAACTACTCCTTTCACCTCTGACTCCTTAGTCATCCTGGTTCCCTCCCTGGGAGAAACAAATCAATGATATATTTTTTGGATTTTTCCATGTTGATACACGGAAGTATAATTCATTCATTTTAAGGGACGCATATATTCCAATGTATGCATTTAACACAATTTATTTATCCATTCTTAGGAAATTTAGGCTTTTTCCAATCTTTTGCTAATAGGAAAAGGTTGCAATGAGCATTCTGTGATGTGAATTTCTCTAGGGATATGAGGGTATATCCTCGAAGTTGAAAGGCTGGGTTAGAGAGAGTATGCACCTTCACTCTTCTTGGAAATTGCTCAGTTGCTTCAAAAGTTATTGTTCCAGTTAACGCTGCCAACAATACTTAGTATTATACAGCTTAATAATTTGTGTTAGTCTACTAGGTGTGAAGCGGTGAATCACTGTGCTTTTTATTAGCACTGCCTGACCACCAAATCGTCTCTTCAAATATTTCTTAGCCATTCGAGTTTGCTCTTCTGTGAGTTGTTTGTTGTATCACTTTCACATTTACATTTCATTGTTTTCCTTAAGGAATTTCAAGACTTCTTGATATATTCTAGATGCTATTTTTCAACAGATCACTGTAAATATTGTCTCCCAATCCATAGTTGTTTTATGCATTATGCTGTTGCCTTTGGTTAAGACTTAAGTTTCCAAATACTCCAATTTACTCATTTCTGTCTATTGCCTTTGAATTCCACATATTTTCTGGAAAATAGAAGAAATTAACTTTTGTCAAAAGGTTAATTTTCCTTATTATTTCTCATAATGCTCGGGTAATCCAGAACTCTAGGTGTGTGCTCATCTCAAGATAATTACTTGGACATATCAAAGAATACTTTGCATCTTCAACTGTACGTTTGCATGACTGGTAAATATGACTGCCTCAGGAAGGTCTTTCCTATCTCCTGAAAAGGGCAGGTTAACCTGTCATGTTCTCTTATAGTTGTTTTTCTGTCAGCTCACCTGCCGCTGTTCGTAATCATATTCATGTATGTATACTTGGCTAATGTATGACTCACTCTTTGAGATTAGAAACTAAATCTGTCAGTGCCACCTTCTGATTTCCTGGGCTTTGTAGAGTACCACACACAGAGAAAGTACCAAACATATCTTTTTGAATGAGAGAATTGCCTGGTCTTGGACACTCCATTTCCATCTCTATTATATAAAACCTTTCCCTTAGGGAGTTTTTCTCCAGTGGTCCTATGAGTTGGCTTCCCCATACCGACTCAAACAATGGAAAGGTTCAGAATTTGCAGGAAGTCACATCTCTGTTTTTGCTCGAAGGCCCACTGTGGTTTTCTCTTTATGAGGTTACCTAGTGGCAAGTGTGAAGAATCAACAGCTCTTCCGACACAGAAGATCTTAGAAGGGTGATTTGTGGTGACAGGAGACAACTGCAAGTTTATGGTTATTGGCTAATCAAAAGAAGTTCTGAGCCTTAATTCATCCCCCCAGCATTTTGAATTTTCTCGATGACAGATTTTCAAGGGATAATTTTATTTTTATTAAATTTAGGGCATTGAAAGGAGTGTGAAGGTTACACTATGACTGATTAGGCCACGTTGGAATGTCTGCCTTCCATCTGGATGCCATGGCACAGGGTTAGCACATATGCACCCCACTCACAATGCTCCATTGTCTGCCTGTCGCAGGTTTTCCTGAGTATATCATATACCCTCCTCTCCTGAGTCAGGCTAGAGTTTGCTTCGGAAGTGAGAATTCAGATGAGAATATTGACGTGGCGCATCAGGTGTGAGGCATACAGTCGATTTATATAATGAAGGAAAGATGAGAATGGAAATCACTTAGGAAAGAGGAAGTTCACTGGAATTCCTAAAGACAAAAATTCAGTCTTTATTTCAAAGGTCAATACTAAGATTACACAATTGGTCTTCACTTCTAGAATGCCATGTTCCTGGAAATGAAACTTAGTGGTGGAAGGTGGTGATTTACAAGAAGGGGGCTGCACATCACACCATCTAAAAGCCATCCAAAAAAGGCAAAGAAGATGAGAGCAAATGCCAGAAATGAAATATCTATAGAGAAACAGAAAAAGTCATGGATCATGTTTTTGTTGCACGGATTGAAAAAAATGTGAAAATGTGCTAATTTTTGACTAGTCAGTTTTAAGAGATACGTCCAAGCCTGGTACTCTGGAGATCCCAAGAAGCTCCTGGAAAGTCATTCTGCTTTCCAGCACTGATTCTTCAAGAGTCTTCTGAGTACCTACCAAATAATTTATAAACTATCAGTTTGTTTCTCACCACCTTCTCCTTACTACTTCACATCCATCCCATCTTAAAGTCCACATCTTCTCTGTTTTGCATCATGTCTTATCATCTCCATCATTTTTGACAACATTCAATAAAGCTCTCCATGTGCACTGCTCCCAAGGTTGTCATCCAGCAGCCACAGCACACATCCAGTTATTCTTTGGTTGTTTTAGTCATTCTCTGGTTAGACAATCACACAACTGTAAAACAGGAAGAATGAAGTATGTGGAAGAGAGGAAGAAAATGCAACCTCTTTTGAGGCCAATAGTTTTTTTTCTGGTGACTTTTTGGGACTGAGCCCCAACTCTTCTTCTGTTACTAAAGTATTTGCTAATATAGACGTCTCATTTTCCCCACGAGATGCTTTGCCTTTGGAAGGAACAAGTAATGCATCCTTCCCTCAGTGTGGCTGAGGATCTCAGAATGCTTTTTGTAAGGCTGCCATGCTGGCTTTACTCTACCTAAATAGAAAGCAGGTAGGTGAAATTTCTGGTCCGTTTCCCAGAAACTCCTTGTAAAAGGAATAAGAAAAGGCCTTCCATTATAAACTGTGGTTAAACAGAGGGGAGAAATATCCCAAGACTGCCAGAGGGGAATCCCATGTGGAGAAAAGAGTGTAATGGAAGGATATCCAGGAGGATTATTTTGTTTGGAACTTATGAGAAGACTCCTTCTGAACTTGAACTTCCAGCCTGAGATACAAGGAAGAAATGCCAAAAATGGTACTTTCCCACTTTGTTTTTGTTGTAACTCCTATAGAAAGCAGAGCCTGAAGCAAAGATTATGGTGGGAACAATTTATTTGGGAGGTGCAAGGCTGACAATGACGGTGAGGAAAAAGGATTAAGTCAAGGAAAGAGGTCATGCAATGAGATATGTGACATTGTCTCAGTTGGCCACTACTTCACAGCAAGCTTCTAAGAAAAAAAGGCAAGCTTCTCAGCAAACTTAGTCAGCACACGGAACTTCTCCGGAACAATTGCAAAGTGTGTCACAGGAAGAGAGGAGCATTCAATGTCTGAAACAAAATCTGAATTGATTGCTTGCTAAGAGAGAGCTGCATTTGTAAAGAACAGTGTTTCTGAACCAAGCAAGAGCAAACCTTGTATAGGATTTGGAAGCGTGAAATCCACAAATTAGTGAGCTTTCAGCAGTGTGAATGTTTTGGCATTTGCTGTCTTTCATCTGTGGCACAACGGACATTGGGATGAGGTTGTAGCCGCTGGCTGATATGATCTGGCTCCTCAGTTGTCCCTCGGGGAACCAAGTTCCATGCCTCATGGAGCTTACTCTTTTATTCAAGACCAAAAATGAAGGGGCAACTAGTAGAGATGGGGCATCAAGTGAGAGGAAAAAAGAAGAGAGAGAGAAAGAGAGACAGAGAGAGAGAGTGCGCCCAGCTGGTTTAATCATGAAAGGAAAAGGGGCTTTATCAGTAAGTTAGAGAGTGACTGAGAGAGTCTGGTCCTGGCCAGTAAGGACTAAGGAACAAACTCTTCCTGGGGAGAGGGCCTAAAGGGGGTTATCCACAGGGAACAATATCCCAGAATAACTGGGAATATCACTTCTTCCTTCTCAGTTTTTCTTGAAAATGAACAGGTCCTTTGAGCCCAAGCTGCTACCCCCATACTGTATCCAACAGTTTCTGACTCTTGTTGCCCAAAACCTGGAGAAGCCAAAGGTTTTTCCCCCTCCAGCTCAGTGAGGGACCATCACAATGACCTCTCTCTCTCCTGGACCCACTACTTAGCAGTGGTTTGCAGGTGTGCCCTCTCAGGGCAGGAGAGGAGCTCGGCCTCTGTGCCCTGATGATCTCCCCTGAACAAGAGAACCCAGGGCTCCAAATACAGGAACAACCTCAGAGTCATAGCATCAGGCCCAGGGAAGGGGCATTAAAGGTAGGAAAAGAGCCAGCAGGGCTGCAAACCCTCCCCTTTGCAGCCCAGCCCTGCTCCCTCCCTCGGATCTACTCTTCATATTCTCCCCCTTGAATCTCCATACACTTCCTGAAAGGATCCACTTGGGGTCATTCTGGGACTCAAGCCTGCCTGAGGGAAAGAGCTGGAGAACACCAAGATCGCACACTGTGCGCAAAGCAGCCCAGAGGGAAGAGCTTTCTTGCAATCTTGTGGAAAAGATGGAAACCTTGGTTATCTTCCTAAAGTAGGGGTTGGAGAAATGGTTTCTGTAGGTTTTACAGATACCATTTGTTAGATTCAGGAAACTTCTTTCTGTTTTGGTCTGATAAGTTATCTTTGTTATCATGAGTGGATATTGATTTTTATCAAATGCCCTTCTGTCTAGTGAGATGATATGATTTTTCTCTTAGATCTGTTTGTGTGGCAAATTGCATTGTTGATCTTTCTAAGTTTAAATGAGACCTACACTATTGGTGAAAACTTAACTTGCCTGTGATGCTTTAACCTTTCTATATTATTGGACTAGTTTTGAGAGTTGATATTGTTTAGGGTTTTGTGTCTATTAATTGTACATGAGGTTGACCTGCACATTTCCTTTCTTATCCTGTTATTTGTTTAAAGATTATGCCAGCCTTATAAAACGAGATGGTAGCGTGCCTTCTTTTTCTCTTTTCTGGAAGCATTTGTAGATTCACAGTTTTCCTTCCTTGCGTTTTGGTAGAAATTAACAGGGAAGCCATCTAGGTCAGTTCCCTATGTGGAAATTTCTGAGGGCTGATGCAATTTCTTTGATAGCTCCAGTATTACCTAAGGTGGCAATTCCTTCTCGAGAAAGTGTTAGGCAGTGATATTTCTATTTTGTCTAAAATTTAAAATGTGTTAGCATAAAGTTTTTCATAATATTCTTGTCTTATCATTCAATGGTCTGCAGCTTTGTAAAAATATTCCCTTTTTAGTTCCTGATCTTAAATATTTGCACTTCCTCTGATTTTTTCATGATTAGTTTCTCCAGAGGCTTGTCAATTTTATCAGCCTTTTCAAATAATTAATATTTGCTTTATTAAACCTCTCTGTTGTATCTTTGCCTACTATTTCATTAACTTTTGCTGCTTATTATTTCTTCGTCCCGCTTTATTGAATTTATTCACTTATCAATTCCTAATTCCTGGGGTTATATGATCACCTCAATAATTTCAGTTTTTTGTGATATGTGAGTTTTGAGACTATAAATTTTTCTCTACCTGCGTTAGCTGTGTTCTACAATTTTTAATAACTACTGTTATTGTTATTATTCAACCCCAAACATGTTCTGTTTCTTTTTAAATTTTATTTTGACTTGTGGGTTGTTTAAAAGTGTATTTCTTGTTTCTAATATTAAGAGGATTTTTCTATTTACCATTTTATTGATTTCCAGCTTAATTATGTTGTGGCCAGAAAACATTCCAAAGATTTACACTTTAGAGTTTCTCAAGATTTGCTTTATGGCCCAATATATGACCAATTTTGGCAAATGTTTTGTGTGTATTTTTAGAATATGTTAATATTGGATGCAATGTTCTAAATCTGCTATTAGATCCAGTTGGTTCCTTGTTCTCTTTACATCATCCATATCCTTATGGAATTTTTTTGTGGTCTACTTGCTGTACTAATTCTTGAGGTGATGGTAGGTTTATTTATCTCCTTGCCGTTCTTTCAATTTTCGTTTTATACAGTTTCTGGCCAGATAAAAGGTGCATTAAAGTGTAAAATCATTTTGTCTTCCTGATGAATTGATCTGTTTATCGTTGTGAAAGGACCCTATTTCTCTTCACAGACACTTTAGATTTGAAGTCACTTTTGTCTGGTATTGATACACCTACAATGGTTTTTTACGGTTACTGTCAATAATGGTAGATCCATTTCCTTTCTCTTACGTTCAGCTTTTTAGACCTGTCTATTGCACAGAGCACACATTTATGTCTGTTTTCACAGCTGACTTGGTTCTTTGAATGTACCTGGAGTATTCAGGATGCTTACATTTGACGTAGTTATGGATATATTTGCTTTTAAGTCTGCTCTGACTTTATGTTTTGCATTTCTCCCAACTATTCTGTGTTTTATTTCCCTCGTCTTTCTCACTTTGTCTTGGATGGATTACTTTTTACCTTTCCTTTTTTCCCTTCTACTATGTGGAAGTTGTGCATTATTTATATTATTTTAGTGGTTACATAAAAGTACATGATGTCTCCACAACTTATCAAAGAATAAATTTAATCAGTAGGTTTACCCTTCTCCCTGAAAATGCAGGAAACGCAGGACATTTAATCTCATTTACCTTCTCCCAAAATTGTGGATTTTAATTCCAGCCTGTTTTGTTAACACATTTGAAATTGTGATTATCATTTTACATAAACAATGTTCATTTTTCTTTAATAGTGTCTAGTTACTAGGCTAGTTTTGTTTTTGCTGTCTTGTACTCTAATAATTTCTTCAGATATTTCTTCCACTCAAGAATCCTCTTTTCTGTTGTCTTCAATGTGCAAGCAAATCCACCCACTTCGTTTTTAATGTTGTTATTTTGTCAGGACTGATTACCCTGAGAAATTCAAGGTGGGGGTTGAAAGCATGTAACTGTTTTTCCAAATCATTTTTCTTCCCTTTTGTTATGTTAAGGAGATGCAACCAATCACCCTGAACCAGACCAAACCTCACTAGGAGACCTATGCCTATGACTTTGGCCTTATTTTAAGTGCTAACATCTCTCCAGGAGGAGCTTAGGCCTTATTAACCTGCAGTATGTGGAAGCATGTTTCCCATCTGAGGCTGTGCAAGAAAATACCCTGTGCTCACTTTGCTTTTTTTCTTTTTGGAGGAACATTGGCCCTGAGCTAACATCTGCTGCCCATCCTCCTTCTTTTGCTGAGAAAGAGCTAACATCTGTGCCCATCTTCCTCTACTTTTTATGTGGGACACCTGCCACACCATGGCTTGAGAAATGGTGCCATGTCTACACCCAGGATCGGAACCGGCAAAGCCCAGGCTGCCAAGCACAACGTGTGAACTTAACCCCTGCACCACTGAGCCAGACTCATCCACCTCTCCCTTTTGGAACTCCCATTCTCCAACTGAAATACAAGTCCCTGCTTCCCTTTGTTCGGGGACGCCATGACTCCAGAAATGATTCCTCATGGTCTCCCATTTGCTGCAAATACACCTTAACATGTGAGTCAACTCCTTCTGGTGGAGAGTCAGATTTCACTGGCCAGGAGGAAACCCACTTTGCTTTCGGTAACAATTTCATTTTTTATATTTGGAAATTCTGTCTAGTGTTTTATCCATTCAGTAATGACACTTCATATTTTCCTGTTCCCTCCAGTCATTTTTAAGATTGCATTATAATATGTGCAAGATAATTCCAAAATCTCAAGCACATGGTTGCTGATCTGTCCCTACTAAGAGTTATTTCTGCTGGCTCTCATTCACGGTGTCACGTTTTCATGTGTACTTTGGTATTTTGACTATGTGCAGCTTGATACTTTTTAAAAGATTTTGTATGTGTGGTGGGTACAGGCCAAGGGTGGCAGGCTTCCCAAGGCCTGGAATAAAGGTATCTTTTTCAGAGAGGATTTGCAATTTCTTCTGCCTGGCCCCGGGTGGCACTTCCCTTCTAATCCACCTGAAAATCAAGACCACTGCTGGAGACCCAATGAGAATTTCGTCTGTAAATCTTCAGGAAGGCTGTCCCTGGTGACAGCTTCTCAGAATCCGGTTGCTTTTCCCTTTCCTCCATTTTCCTGCATTGTTCAGTACCAAGGCTCTCTTCTCTGTGGAGGGTAGAGTTAGTTCTGCTCACCGTTATGCTAATGGACGGCCTGTGGGGCCCCAGATTAACATGAGGAGAGTTTCTTACTTGAGTCTCCATATTGATTGGACCCAGGGCCTTCACTTTTATACCTCTTCCCCGAAGAAATCACCAAAACCGAAGGCCCAATTGTTTACATGGCAAATACCTTCATGACAAAACCAGCTTAGGTTGTCTTGACTTCTGCTTATCGTTCCGGGTTTCAGAATTAAATCCAAAATTTAACCTGACAGTCCCTTGTTGTCTTGTCAGTTTGTCAACGCTTTAAAAAGGATGTTTCCCCCGTTTTTTCCCCTAAATTTTTTTCATTCAGTGCATTGGTTCAAATAACCTGGGCTGCTATCACTAAAGATGGAAGTCAGGGTGTTACTTTTGTATTTATTCAACCAACCTTGATTCGGTTTCTCATGTGAAGGACATAATTAGAACTATTTCACCTCGTCACTGCCCTATCATTTTGCCGGTTATTCTTTACCTCACAAAATCACAGAAAATAGTTCAATGACTACATTTTAGTGGAGTCTTGCCACTAAAAGAAAAGATAGTTTAACCTCAGTGAGCAATCTTCAAATTCATCCCAGGTTGGTTTTCTTCAGAGGAGGATTCCTACAAAAAGCTAATCCAATCTGGTGTGCAAACTCTTTCCTGACTTTGGGATCCTATCCTCTTCCTGAACTTCAAAAATTCCCTTTTCTGGATTGGGTGCAATCTTGTACCACTTAGAAAATCTATGGGTGTCCAAGGGGCTAACTCCACTTCAGATCACT